>NC_056729.1:1328416746-1328519246 GCF_019279795.1 Protopterus annectens | reverse complement strand
TCCAATTATGACACCTGCTGTATGGCCACCCTTCAGTATCCCACTTATCCTCTACACAGCACACATAATATACCTGAGGGGTAGAGGCCTACCATGTCTTTGTGCAACAGTCTTGAACAAATAATACATTCATGTTAGGCAATGCTCACTATTGGCCACCTTACACACCCATGTAGAAAGTGGCTGTGTAATTGTGGATGTAGTCATGTTACTGCACTTCAGGTACAGCATGCTAGCTGCCTGTCTGGCACACATTATTATTGCTGACTGACCACAAGAAGCATGTTGATCATGGCTCACATTACTACACCACATCCAGTTCCACTGACCACAAAAGTACACATAGCAGTTATTGCGTAGCACAGTCATGTGTCACGTGTGTGTGTGCAAATATATGCACCCACAGCTTGTAATACTTGCACAACATTGTTATGTCCTTGTACACATTGTGTCCCAGGGTGGAGACAATCTCTGAACAACTACACACAAGCATCAAGTACATGTATACTGTTATTAACAAGGGCTGTCTACACATGCACTGCATGTTCCTGTGCAACACATAATCTGCATGCTGACACTTGTGCAGAAATGTTTTTCCTTGTGATACTGTCACCCACCCTCAAACAGTATTGTGTATGTGTTGGATTGCAGGTGTGTCTGTGTTTGTATCTGCTGTACTGAGGAGTGTGCCTGTGCGCATGTGTACATGTCTGCATGTGTGCATGTGCACATGTGCGCATGTGTGCATGTGCGCATGTGTGCATGTGTGCATGTGTGCTAACATCATGTACACATTTGTAAACTGTGTTTCCTACCTTCCTCTCACAGGTTCTGATGTTACTCTGGTGGAGTGCAGCAGGGAACCTGAAGCCTCTGTTGGGGATAGTGATAATGATGATACATGTGTAATGGCACAGGGAGGTTTGACAGGGTCTGTCGCTGGTCAGCCAATCGACACTACACAGCAGTCAACCCCATCAATGTGCACAGTCATCCTGCTGATACATCCATTGTCACCAATGTCCTTAGCTGAGGCACAGCATGCAGTGGGCATTGACCAGGGTAGTGTGATATCATTGGCACATGCTTCCTCTCACAGCAGCCATGGCCATATTTCTGACATGGTACCACGCAGGCAGATGTCCAGGGGTTCTCGTGGGAGCATCCGTGGTCGTACTGCCCCTGTCAGACGTGCCCACAGAGGTCTTTCAACCTAAGCTATGTTCCGGGCTGTAATGCAGGCACAGTCACATATGGAACGGTACACCAGACAGGGTCTGAGGGAGCTTAGAGCACATTGCACCGCTATGAATGACACTATGCATGACGTTTCGGCTGCCATCCGTAATATCAGCGAGGTCATTGATAGACGTTGGGGGGACACATTAGATCTCCTCCACAACTACATGTCCAGGAGCCAGGACAGTGCAGGACAGTTGCGGCGTCGATGTATGCCAGCAACATCATCAGCTGGCAGTCATCGTGGATGACAACAAACCCGCAGCCACTCCCATAGTGCCAGTACCAGCCCCAGCAATGCTGGGTCTGTGCTGTCATTAGACCATCCTAGAAGACCATGTGCACATGGCTCTGGACAGTCCCAGCAGGGACACGTGTCCAGTCAACAACCCACTGCTTCTGATGACAGTACCCAGTCTGGCTTAGTACCTGATACTGTCCGTAGCACCCCTGCCAGGCACAGGTACTGTGTCCGTTGCCAGAGACAGTGATCTGTATGACCTGGCAGGTACAGTCTGTGGCTGTCCACAAACACCCGTATATGGCAGCCACGTGGTGGAACTGTGTGCATGCATACACACACACACATAATGCTAACACTTAGGGCTAACACATACACACACACATCGCATCAACATTACCCCATATTGTACTGTTGTCCCTCACTAACACACACACACATACATGTTGATTGGATGTGTCAATGGCAGACTCTGGCAAACCAAGTACACACCCTGTGCATATGATGAAACTGTGCCACCTCCTGCCATCTGTAACATTGATGCAGGAACAGGATAACATGGTGCTAATGCACAGGGTGACTACATAGCACTGTAGTAATAATATCATGTTGTTAACAGTACAGTGTAATGATATTGTTGTGGGTATATTCAAGCATGCATGATGCATTAACTATGATTGTCATTGTAGTTTCGTATACACCAGTGTTCATTCCCAAAGTGTACTGTCTGCACATGTGCCACATGGCTGTTGTGTGAACGTGTGCCTGCATGTGTTGGGGTGTGAACAGTACATGTGTGATGTTTGCAGCACAGAGTTGCAGGTGTACATTTGTGAACATGGTTAGCTTAGAACATGACATGGTTTGACAGTATGCTGTGGGTGATATGGTTTCCAAATGTCAATGGTCTGCATTCTGGTACTATACACAGCAAAAATAGCCTGACATTCAGTGGTCATTACATGGTGTCTCCTCAACTGATACACAGATGTAGGAACCTGGTGTCAGTGATATCTCTGCAGTACTACACTATACCAGCAGCCATTCATACTGAGTCCCTCACATCCCTGGGAACAATACTCTTTGGCATATAGCAGTTTCACGTACATGTCAACACACTATGGATATGTCCATTCATGACTGCAAATGCATATAGTGGCCTACAATGCATTCTACACATGACACACCTAACCATCACAAGGGTATCATACAGACAGATACCTGTTATCCAAGCCATGCTGTATTGCTGTAACACAACTGTAGCATTGTCATCGGCATGTAGTTAACATAGTATTCCAACAGTACCATGTAGGTGGTAGCACCCATCATGTAGAACTGGTAATGGTGTGTACATGTGGACAAGTGTTATCTTGTCTATCCTGTGATATTCACATTTCCAAAGGTATTCTGCAGTCCCTCGGTGTATCACCTAAGCAAGAAGGTGTCTGTATGCATATCAGCAACAGTTGCCATACACCTACACTGGTAGCACCCATCATGTAGAACTGGTAATGGTGTGTACATGTGGACAAGTGTTATCTTGTCTATCCTGTGATATTCACATTTCCAAAGGTATTCTACAGTCCCTCGGTGTATCACCTAAGCAAGAAGGTGTCTGTATGCATATCAGCAACAGTTGCCATACACCTACACTGGATGGCCATCACTCACAGACTTTGCTGTGTTTTAACATGTCTGACATATACTCCAGACATGAACCCTCACCCACATTAATCTATCAAAGATTTCATGGGTGTGTGTCACATAGTTGGCCTATGACACAGATCACTGCAGTAGCCTGCATTGTCACCAACATACATGTATGGCCTAAGGTCTGGTAAGCTGTGGAACATGCTGGAAAAGGTAACAACTGTATTCATATGAGGCAGGCTTCACACATAGGAACTATTAAAGGTCACAGGTACATATCTGTATGTGACACACACATACCTGATGTGTGCATTGAAATTACTGTTATAATAATATGTCATACAATAATAAAAGCAAAACACACAACACATTGACAAACTGTGTGATAAACACACACATGGCATTTGCAGGACTCAAACCCCTAACTAACGATGTTATGATACTTGAGAGAAACGCATTAGTGCAGTGCGCTATTCGCATTACTGGATGATTTCTTTTCTCCTGCTGTATTTATATTGTGCTGACATCATCAGTCTTTCCAAAGAGGAATGTACATCTTTGTGTGTTATCCAAGTCTTCAAAAAGGCCATTCCTTTCACAGTGAACTGCATACATACACACCCCCCTGCCACCCTACACACACAGTGCTTGCAAGATTCAAACCCCTACCTAACTATGTTATGATACTTGAGAGAGACGCTTTAGCACAGCACGCTATTCACATTACTGGACGATTTCTCTTCTCCTGCTGTATTTATAGTGTGCTGACATCATCAGTCTTTCCAAAGAGGAATGTACATCTTTTACTATCCCTCAGTATGGGGATAACAATATCTGTGCATTAACAGATGCCTAGTTCAGGGTCTCATATGCACACTGGCACTGCCAGGTTATGTTCTATACCATGCTTCGTGACCACAGGACTTGTAACACACAACACAAGTAGGGGGGTGTATCCATATACATCACAGATACACACACCTCTGGGTTGGTACCACTGCACTAAGCATGACAGGCCATACATATACAACTACCATTGTGCAAAACTGCCTTTTGGTTTGGTGTGTAGTTCAGTCCCCCCCCCCCCCACCATACCCAGAAACCGCACTCGGCTTTCCTGGGAACAGTGTAGGATATGAAGGTCTTCACACACACCATTATAGTGGTTGACTTCAGGTACACAAATATTGACTGGGGATACTACTCAGGCCCTCAACAACATCACCCTACAGCCACTACAATTTGTGAATCCATGTGCTATGGCACAACCAGTCACCACACCCACAAGGGGGAATACATATTGGACCTGATCACCACCAACATGGGGACTGTATGTTCCACACCAGAGGTAGAAGCCTCATTGTTAAGATCAGACCATAAACAACTTTCCCTGGACATCCATATCCCATCCCCACCCCCAGCCAAGGAAATCACTGTAAAGAATTTCTCAAAAGCAGATTTTGCACTTGTGAAGACTGGGGTGGAATACTTCAAAGGCCCTGTGCTGGAGGATAATACAGCCCAATCTGCAGAATCCTTTACAAACGCATTCTATGAGCACCTGCAGGTATGCATTGATCATGCTATCCCAAATAAAACCATGACTCCTCCAAAACAGGAGACCTGTCTGGTTGACCCCGGCCATATATAAGCTGTACAACAGAAGGAGGAAGCTACTACATAACAGAGCAATATCCCACAGACGGAGGACATCTCTGAACAGTATTGGCAAGACACTTCAATCCCTCATATAATCATCACTTGCACGTTTTGACAGTGAAATTGACCAGACACTACAGATAATCACAAGGCCTTCTTTAGTTATGTCAGGAATATGTGTGGAAACAACCCAGATATGCTCTGAATTGTTGCATAACAGCACAAAATATGCCAAACCTACGGACATAGCCTACAGCCTGGCAGACAGAGTCTGCACAAATGCCCCTCCCTTACCCTCCAAGGGTACAGATGCCCATCCCAAATTAATGTAACCTCCCTGACATCACAGATGCACAGGTGAAAGGTGCCCTCTCCACAACAAATAACACAGCATATGTATGGGACCGGACGGTGTCCCAGGCTGTGTCCTACACGAGCTCTGAGTAGAACTGAACACTCACATTAAGTCACTGTTCCAGCTTAGCCTTACTACAGGATATGTACCCTGAGAATGGCATACAGATACAGTGCTCCCACTACACAAAGGTGGTGCCACAACGGACCACAGGAACTATCACCCCATAAGCCTGATTAGTGTGGTAGAAAAAGCCATGGAGCATATTATCATGGAAGTCATAATCAAAAACATTGTGAGCCTCCAGACAGTGGATCATACACAATTCGGCTTTGTTAACGGCAGATCTTGCCTCTTACACATAGTTCATATCTTTGAAACGGTTACTGAAGCCATGGATGAAGGCAAGGTAGTTCACACAGTCTACCTGTACCTTGCAGAAGCCTGCAACATAATACCCCACTCAGGCATCATACATATGTTTACTAGCTTAAATATCAACCCCTATATCACTAGATGCATTGCTATCTGCCTCAGGGATGGAACCCACATGGTCAGAATTGCAGGTGCCATGTCCATTTCCAGACCAGTTACAACTGGTGTCTCACTGGGCTCAGTTGTGGGACATGTCCTGTTCGGTATGTACTTCTCTGAGGTTCAGACTAACACGGGGGGTATTATGTCTAACAAACGTCACAGATGACTGCTAATCGGGGGCCATAAGCAACACTGCAGCTGTCACATGCTTCCTCCATAAGGGTCTCACAGAGATGGATGACTGTTGCCAGAGCCATGGCCTCATGCTAAATGCTAAGACATGCATAGTCATCCCCTTTGGGGAAAACAAGGTGCACACAAATCACCACATAAGTGGTAATCCATTAAGTACAGAAGATGTATTTACAGATTTGGGAACCAACATAGATCGTAACCTCTCCTTTGCTAATCACATTGACAGAGTCATTGCAAAGACCTTTATATAGCCCTCTTTATCACATGGGGGTTTGCATGTAGATCATGGGAGGTCATTGTGGCCCTCTACTAGTCAATCGTCAGACCCATGTTTGACTACAATGCCTCTTTTGGGGTGTACCTTATCCACCACCTGCAGCAACTACAGTGTCCACAACAGTACCTCCCCAAGAGGATCATGGGCTACACACAGATGTCCTATGCAGCTCATCTAAAGGATTTCCAGCTCTACTCAGTTGCTTAATGCCTACTCAGAGGTAATCTATGCCTGACGTACAAAGCCATGTCAAACCCAGAAGTAATGGACATGCTCCACCTCATAACATCCAAGACCCTTAGAGCTACACACTCCAGGGACTTAAACCTCAGCACAAAACTAAATAGGACATGCTGCAGGGACAGATTCATTATCCAGAGGCTCCCCTCACTCTGGAATTGAATCCCAATTAAAGGTAGACATAGCCCCTCGCCAACCCTCTTCCAGCAAAATCCAGCTGCATGGATGGGAAATTGCAATTTCACCCCTGGGATCTCCACTGTGTCCCTGCTTGACAGAGGCACAGCAAACTAACCTTAAAGTGTGCCTTCTGTGACCTACTTTACAGAGGCAAAGTCGGTTACTCTACTGGGGAGGTGGACGCCAAATACACTCTGCCTAGGCTTATGAATTCCCTAGGGCAGACAGCATAGTATCGACCTCTGCACCTATGTTTATGTTCGGGATGCACAATATTTGTTGCTGATACTGTTTGCAGGTCTTTATTGCTGTAGCTTTCCCAGTTTTATGAACAATTTGTGTATCTGTGTAACATGTTTTATCATGACAGGGTTCCAGTATATTAATATATGTGTCTGTTGTCATTTAACTGTGTGCACAGGGCAGATTGCTGGATCGTGGGAGGTTCCTGATTTAACACATACAACTGCCAGATATGTGTGGCTGACTGCTATACTCAGACATGGCCTAAGTGTGTGAGCATGCCCAGTTCAGGCTTTCCATTGTTTGTTGCCTGACGTATGTCTCATTTATCTAAGTGTGTGAGCAAGCCCAGTGTGACCTTTCCATATGTTGTGATCTGAAGTCCACTACATTTGTGGCTGTGTGTGAACATGACCAATACTGACATTTATACTGTGTGTGTTGGAAGTCATGTTGTGTTCTTACTGCCAGACTCCTTTGTGTCATAACTCAACAGGGATTGTGCTGTGCCTGCAGGGTTTCCATGGGATAGTTTGCAAAGACTTGTCAACATTCTTTCATACTGGTTGAATACTGCAATGGTGTACTGGTTCAGTACTTTCACTATGGTGCACAGTATCATGGGTTTGAGTCCCATCACTGCTTTAAATGTTCATGCAGAGCAGACTGGTTAAGGGCCAGTTGGGCAACTATGAGCGTGTTGCATTTTGTTCAGCTATGGCCTACTTAAACCAGGCTTGTCCAACATTGCTGTGTATTCACCAACTTGGGTGGACATTGCCAAACATTACTCTACATTGACCACAGTTGTACTAGTTGGTGTGTGTGATTCTGTTCATAGGTTCATACTAGGCTATCTGCCCTAGGGCATTTATAATCCTAGCCAGAGTGTGTTTGGCTTTCAACACACATTTTAAGTGGAGTTTGCCATGACAGTTTTCAAGGTTAGTATACTGTGCCTCTGTCTAACAGTGACATTGAAGTGATACCCAGGGTAAACCTACAATCTCCCATCCACTCATCAAGATTCCTCTTGAAGAGAGTCAATGAGGGACTCTGGCTAACCTGGAGTGGGAGTTTACTCAAGAGTGGAGGGAGTCTCTGGGTTATGAATCTGTCACTCTAGCATATCCTATTTATTTCAGTCCTGAGGTTCAAGTCTCTTGAGCACGTAGCTTGATGGGATTCTGATTTTCCAAGGTGCAGCATGTCCATTGATTCCAGGTTGGACATGCCTTTATACATCAGGCATAGATCACCTCTGGGCAGGCGGTATGCACTGAGCGGAGCTGCAGTTTGTTTAACCGGGCAGCAAATGACATGTGTTTTAGCCCCTTGATCCTCCTGTTGAGGTACTTTTGTGGTCTTACCAGCTGCTGCAGGTGTCTGATAAGGTACATCCCACAAGGGGCATTGTACTCAATTATGGGCCTGTTGAGGGATGAGTAAAGAGATACGATGACCTCCCCTTATCTAGATGTAAATACCTTCATGATTAGGTGGGCTATATGAAATGTTTTTCTAAACACTTTGGCCACTTGGTTGTCAAATGAGAGATTGCTATCAACTTGGGTCCCCAGGTCCCTTATCACTTCTTCCATACTTAATGGGTTACCACCTATGTGGTAATTTGTGGGCACTTAGTTTTTGCCAAAGGGGATGACTATACACTTTTTTGCGTTTAGCTTGAGGACATGGCTCTGGCACCAGTTATCTGTTTCTATGAGGCCCTTTTGTAGAATGCTTGGGTCAGCTGGAGGGTCGATTATGGTGCCCAGTTTGCAGTCATCTGCAAACTTGTTCAGCCACAGTCCTTCTGTGTTGGCCTGTACCTCCCAGAAATATATACCAAACAAGGGAGGTCCCAGGAATGAGCCTTGTGAGATGCCACTTGTAGCTGGTTTGGGGTCTGACATGGCTCCAGCATTTCTGACCATGTGGGTTCTGTCCTTGAGCCAGTTTGCAACCCATCTAGTGACATAGGGGTTTATATTGAAGCTGGTGAGCTTATCTATAATGACCAAGTGGGGTAATGTATGGAAGGCTTTTGCAAGGTCCAGGTAGGCTGCGTGGACCACCTTCCCCTCATCAATGGCCTTGGTGACTGTTTCAAATGACTCAACCAGGTTTAAGAGGCAGGATCTG
Organism: Protopterus annectens; assembly: GCF_019279795.1. NCBI lineage: Eukaryota > Metazoa > Chordata > Ceratodontiformes > Protopteridae > Protopterus > Protopterus annectens. Next base: position 1,328,510,285 of record NC_056729.1, on the reverse strand, counting down.
CCCTTAACAAAGCCAAACTGGGTAGGATCCTGTGTCTGTACGTCCCCAATATCATTATTTCTGTGGTCCATGATGATCCTTTCCATAGCTTTGCAGACTAAGCTAGTCAGGCTTCTGGGGCAATAGTTTGCAGTATCCATTGAGGCACGACCTTTGTGGAGAGGGACCATTGTTGCTGTACACTGCTCTTTGGGTACATATCCTGTGGTAAGGCTGAGATTGAACAGTGGTTTTATGTTTGTGTTCAATTCTTCTTGGGGGTTCATGTTGGACACAGCCCAGGACACCGTCTGGTCCCATTGATGCTGGGTGTATTGCTTTGGAGAGGCTGGCTGTTACCTGAGCATCTGAGATGTCAGGGGGCCAGCACTCTGCTGGGATAGATATTTGCCCTTTTGGTGGGGAGGGGGGGGGTTTGCACTGAACCTGTCAGCTCGGATGTTGGCAATGTCTGTGGGTTTGGTGTATTGTTTGTCATTTTGGACTAATTCTGAGCATATCTGGGAATTCCCACCCAGGTTCCTACCATAAATAAAGAAAGCCTTGTGATTATCCTTAGTGTCCTGTACAGAGATGCCTTCCCTTTTTGGGATTTTGCTCTATCATCTAGTAGCTTCCTCCTTGTATTGTATGTTTTTTTATGGCTGGGGTCCACCAGACAGGATGCCTGCCTTTGGAGGATTGGATCTTGGTTTTATTTGGGATTGCATGATCCATGCATTCCTGAAGGTGTTCATAGAATGCATTTATAAAGGGTTCTGAGGTCTGGGCCATATTTTCCACAGGCACAGGGGCTGTGAAGGATTCCACCTCTGTTTTGAGGAGTGTGACATTTGCTTTAGTGAAAAATTTTCACTGTGGTTTTCTGGCCATGGGCTGGGGTCGGGATGTGAATATCCAGTGAGATTACACTATGGTCTGATCTTACCAGTGAGGGACACACTTCTGGTCTTGGGCATAGAGTCCCCATGTTGGTGATGATCAGGTCCAGTATGTTTTCCCCTCTTGTGGGAGTGGTAGCAAGTTGTTCCATAGCATTTGAGTTTATAAATTCTAGGAACCTTTGGGCTAGGGTGTTGCAGCTAGGGTAATGCTCCCAGTCTATGTTTGGGTAGTTGAAGTCGCCCAATATAATGGTGTTTGGGGAGATCTTCATATTTTCATGTGTTCTCCAGTCAGCCAAGTGTGGTTCCTGGGTTTAGGAGGGTGGTCTGTAGCAGGCTATGAACTGGAAGGCAGTTTTACCCACTGTTAATTGCACATGGATAGTCTCTGATGCTTCATGCTGTGCCACCAACCTGGGGGTGTGGTTATCTTTAACAAATATTGATACTCACCCTCCTTTTGTAGTTTGTTCCATGTTTTGTGGCTGTAAACCATGGTATGAGGTGTAACCTGTTAGTGCTAGGGTGCTCTTGGGAGCCTTGAACCAGATTTCTGTTACTGCACAGATATCAACATTCTCCATGCTGAGGAGAGTTTGGAGTGCATGCATCTTGCAGTTTAGATTTCTGCCATTGAGTAGCATTGCTTCTAGTTTCTTATCCCTTGTGATACCTATGGAGGTGGGTTTGTCTTTTGAGCCTTACATAAAAAAGGCACTATGGGGGTGACAAGAGCCTTTGGCAATATCCAAAAGGCCACAGGTGTCAGGTGAAAGCCATCCCTAGCGAAGCATCATGTCTTGTCGAGCATGTCATCCCAGGCTGACAGGCATTGGATCCCCTTTTACTGACACCAATACTTAAGCCAATTGTTGTAATTGATCATCTTGTCTTCATATTGTGGCATCATGTTTGGTGAGGGTAGGATGATACTCAAGGTCATCAAGTTTGCATATACTACATGGTGGTAAATGCTGTTTAGCACTACCTTACATTGCTTAACACATGGCAATCATGCCTCAGGTGGTGCTGCAGGGCTGTCTATGTTGGATGCAAATACTACACTCCCTGCACATGTTTGAAGGCAGGTTGTGTCGACTTAGGCATCCCTTTCACTATATGTGGGAGTCAGAGAAAAGTATCATTTTCAGGGTTCCTACTGAGCCAGTGTATGTGCTATGCGTTGCCTCTTTGCCAAGGCCAAGGCATACTGGGCACGCCTGATTCTGCCTACTGGGGCAGGCTCAGGTTGTTCCTCCTCTGAGTCATGCTCTGCCTGTGATGGCCTTGGCAATGGTGGGGGGCTGTTTGGCCCAGGCCTATGCTGGTCCTGCTGCAGCTGTTTTCGCAGAATCTTATTATGTAGCATAGCACATACCATGACAATTTGGGTACATTTAGTTGGTGAGTATTGCAAGGCTCCACCAGATGTGTCCAGGCACCGGAACCGTGACTTGAGCAACCCAAACACATGCTCAATTACATTTCGTGTTTGTGCATGTGCCTCATTATGGCATTCCTGTTCATGTGTGTGTGCGTTTCTGATGGGTGTCATCAGCCACGTCTCCATTGCATAGCCAGCATCCCCCACTAAGTGATCATGTGGGATGTCCCCATTGGCAAATGTCTGGTACAGCTGTGTCAGATGCCAGATATGGGAATCATGGTAGCTTCCAGGGCAGCCAACACACACATTCATTATTATGCCCTGGGCATCACACACAACCTGGCAGTTGATGGAGGGGAAGCCCTTGTGGTTAGTGTAGGCCCTACCACACTCACCGGCTGGTGCTTTGATGCATATATGTGTGCAGTCTATTGCCCCCACTACCTCAGAGTATTCTGTTATTTGTTGGAAGAGACGCATATTGCTGGCCAATACTTCATGGGAATTGGGGAAATATACACGATCACTGACATGTGCTTACATGGCATCCAGGAACTGGTGCAGTACCCTGGATGCTGATGCCTGTGATATCCCCATCATATCAACCGTTGGTCTCTGGAAGGTACCTGTTTCTAGTATTCTTGGGCCAACACATACCTTGGTTTCCACTGGGATGGGTTCCCCTCTGTTGGTTCTGTGTGTGAGGCGTGGCCTGCACAGCTCAACATTTTGCTGCAGGAGGTCTATGTCCACTCTATAGCGCTCCACTATCTCCAGCTCATGTAAACCCTGGTAGGTGACCCTGGGCCTGTACACTCTTCTCCGTCTCCTCACTGTGAGTTGTCCGGCAGCATTTGCATTGTCACCACCCACAGCATGTTGCATATGTCGCCTTACAACAGCAATGGCAGCCCCTAGCATTTTTTGTCTGCGTGAAGCTTTTTCAGTTTTCACTTCTAGTAGCTTACTCCAGTGTTGCAGCGTCGCTTGAGAGAAACAGACTGCACTGTTTGTAGAGTTTTAAGTGCTGGGCTGGGCTAGTGTTCTGCCTGTGTAATTGCCTGATTCTGACTGTTTTCACCTGCTAGCTCTACTAGTATTACCTGGTAGCTTCCTACTATTTGTTGTGCTTCTTTTTCCTTTCTGTTTCCTCAGGGGGGAGCAATGCACATACAAGCGCAAACATGCTCACAGCAGCTCACATGGGTGCATACATGCTTAGATGGACTAAAACTTGCTTATTTGGGTTAAAACGCATGCACACCAGCGCAAACGCACTTACGGGTCTTTAAACAGCCTTATACATGCTTACTCTGGCTTACACGCACGCACTCACGCTTTCACACGTGCACTCTGTCTTACTCAGGTTTACATGTGCGCACACGCACGCATACGCGCTCAGCAAGGAACTTTGGTGTTATCCACAGTATACACCTTCCATTTCTTGGCTTTCCCTGGCCTACCTGTTAACACACCTATTTCCATGATGTCTAACTGACAGCTGACACATGCCACTCTGCTCCTATGAGCTTCACTACTTTCATACATACTCCCCTTGTGATGTCACCTATCTCCTACTCTGTTACTCCCCATATCCTACTCCTACACTCCACTGACTGTGCTCATTTGCTATGTAAAAGTGCGATTCACTATCCTAACACTCATTTACATAGGATTGCCTATTAATGCTTGGTTACATGTCTTAGACTGGGCTTCTCCCCTTAGCAACCCCTACTCGGTGGCAATGTTGTCTTCAGCCTGCTATTCCCTTACATTGTAATTTAACAATTTTCATAGATTCCATGTTTGTGGCTTTTATTTTCTTATTTTATGATTTTTTTAACGCACCTCATTTGCACGGCGCTGCACTACGCTTAAACATCGGACATCACAGAAAAAAAAATTATTTTATTTTAATTTTGCATCTGGGAACATTTCCAATGGCCGTATATTTGGCCATTGGCATGCTTCCTCAACCATATGCAACCTTTATTTGGAGCAGACAAGGCTCCATTGTGCTATTTGCAGAACGGTACTCAGTTGTCAACTGAGTACATTTCTCCAACTAACATGGCTCCTACTCAGACAGGTTTGTGCTTCCTGGATCGCAAATTTACCTAATTTGCATGCCTTTTGGCTACAAGTGAGGTAATTTGCATATCCCAGCCCTGTCCGTGTAGGAGACATTTTAGGAGCTCTCTTACACGCCCCTACAGGCTGTTCCTGGATCGCTCGTCAGACATGATGGCTGCATGGAGTCTTACTCTACTCGTACACTCCGTGCAAGTCATCGTGAATCCGGCCCATTGTCTTTCAGTTTCAGTGCAGCAAGGAGACACAAAGTCTAAAACTAAGGAGCTTCATGTATTGTTTTGAAAGCGTTTCATGACTTTCAGCATTTTACAAAGATCTAAGGAAAAGCCCTTGTCTATGCATTTTCACAGGTGGATGCTAATTACTGCTAGCTTTCAGCAGTGGGTGGTTTTCCTGGGATAGAGTCAGATGACAAGAAATGATGTCATTCTGCAAGCTATCTCAGCAGTGATATTTGAGATATTAATTTAAGAACTCTCTGTGATGGACAACATTCTGTAGTCTGTTTTGGACCTGACCAGAAGACCAATTCACCACACATTTGCCTTGATCTGAGTAAGTAAGTCTAGGGAATAGTATAATTCTCTTAGATGTAGTCAGGAATACAGCAAAGCTTAATTTAGATGTTTTTTTGTATTTATTTGAGACTGTCCTGCAATGTTGTTTTAAATATTTCCTGTGATTTTGAACTCTGCTGTCACTGTAAATATATACTTAGTATGTTCTTGTTCTTTTAATATTTATTATTAAAAATATTTAAACCTTTCATTGTGGTGGATCTGTCTGGAGATATTTAAGTTCAGAGAGTACTTGCATATTTATTTGGTGACACTATGAGCCACTCCTAATAACCTTGCTCTTGGTCAAACTACCATTTGTATTGATAGTAACATTACACAGTAAGATTAGACACCCTTTGTTAGGGGTCTTAAAGCAGCTGATATTGCACTGGCTGGTGGCAGTAATAACTACCTTACAGTCTGGGCAAAAGGGGGCATAGCTAGTAAACCTGTTCCAGCCTTTCCCAGGTGTGTGAGTGTGTGTGTGTGTTTGTGTGTGTGTGTTTGTGTGTGTGTGTGTGTGTGTGTGTGTGTGTGTGTGTGTGTGTGTGTGTGTGTGTGTGTGTGTGTGTGTGTGTGTGTATAAATCATACCTCAAGGAGTGTGACTGTCAGCTACTTGGGCTGGGACAGGAAGCACTGATTGGACAGAGATGGTGCTGGAGGTCTTGATTTGATCACTTAGCTGAGATCTCAACTCTATAGCTGTGCCAGTGGTGATCTGATTGGAGATCTAGAGAAAAGAGGGAGAAACCAGCCCTGGGATGATTATGATCTCTGTGTGCTCTTAAGGGAAATTGCATTTGATTCAGAGAGCTGCATCTGGAAATACTGTGTGGGTACCTGTCAGCCTCCAAATGTACATCTCCCACTGTTGCCAATGGTGAGGATTGCGGCTCCTTGATTACTGGTCCAGTGGTTGGGTGTCACACAGTAAAAATGGATAAAAAAGCTTTACAAAAGTGAAAACAGTAACTAAAATAATTTAACAGGCCGAGTAAGGCAGACAATTGGAGTACAACAGTCCAGTTTGTTTATAATAATACAATACAGTAAAAAAGTTGACAGCAGGCAATAAAAAGTGCAATAAATGGTGAGAATAAGCAATAAATTGTAAAAATAAGCAAGAAAACAAGCAACATATGTTTTTTAGGAAGCTCGACAGCCTCTAGCCATCTGAAATCTCAGCACCGAGTTGTGGCTGTGCTCCTCCTCCATTCAGCTCTATATGAACAAGTTTAAGTAAAGGAATAGATGGTGCATATTTGGCAGTAATGAACATGCAGCCTAGTATGTTATCTGGTCTTGTGGAAACATTAATTTGACCTTTAACCAGGATTCTAAAACTTGTTTTGAGATAATTACAGGAGAAAATGCATTTTCAGGTATACTGAGCACAACAACGTGGTAAGTGTGGTAAAGTAGGAAATTTATCTGTCAATATATCAGGTGCATCCTTGAGATTATAATGTGTGATATTATTCTGGATGACCTCAATCTATTGCTGAACACCATTCCTTAATTGCGTGAGAAAAAAAAGATTTGTGGTTTCCTTTAGCATCTGCAGCGATCTTAAGTTTGCACTTTTTCTAATAGTGCTTTTAAGTTCTTTGCTGACATGTTTCAGTGAGGTTTTGAGGAAGGGGGGGTGGGGATTTCTTAAAAACCTTTGTTATTTTCCTTCTTTAGTTATACAATTAGCAAACAATTACAAGAGAATCCTAGCTAAGTTAGAGTTTTCACTGGGTGATTCCTTAAAACCTCTTGTAAAAAGACGATATATTTATTTTATTTATTTTTATTTATTTGTTATTTGTTGGGTGCAAAAGTCCGACTAGGATAGAACCTATTTTTAGTGGAGGCCTGGGTAGAAATGCTCCAAACGCATGTTTTTGGATTGTGGGAGGAAACCAAAGTACCTGGAGGAAACTCACATGAATGCAGGGAGGACATGCAGGCTCTGCATAGAAGACACCCCAGCCAAGAATTGAGCCAGAGATCCTCTTGCTGTGAGGCAAAAACATTATCTGCTGCATCACTGCATCGGCCTATGGGATATATGCAAATTACCCCTCAAGGACATCTGGTGTTTCAGCTTTATGGCAGTTCTGAATGCCCAGGACTTTTTCCTTTTTAAGTCTGTTAATGGACAAATTCAGCCCAATAAAGCTAAACACCACTAGCTGTGGACATGCATGTGGACATAGCCAAACAGTCCCCTTATGCTGTACTGATGAAGTCATAAGAAAACATTTATTAAAGAGCCCATGATGTGTCAAAAAACAAAAAAGAATAGAAATATTTCTCTTGTGTCCTGGCCAAGCTTCCCATCCCCATAAATACCATCAAGGGCCACTGAAAACAGGACACAAGTCTAAATGTACTAACCTATCTCAATCAACAGAAGTAAGCAAACAAGTAAGTAATTAAGCAAATCAATAAGCAAATAATAGGCCAAAGTAAAGTTTGGGGGAGAATACGAATAGCCATTTTCAGGCATCTGATATAATTGCTTTAAGGAGCTAATGTACTACCATTCTGACCCAAATCCATTCTATGAATGTGATGCAATTACAGGCTTATGTGATGGATACCTTAATACACAGGTTGAAAAATTAAAGTATGTGTGGTCAGAGCTCAAACTGTGAAATGGATTGCATAATGGCTGCAAGACTGAAAAAGAGATGAGTAGTTATGGAGAAAATTCATGGATATGTAAATAAACAGTATAGTACCATATGCTTCATTGTTTAGACCAGCCCAGTTTACTATATTTCTACCTGATATCACACTAGACTAATTGCTTCAGAAAAGGTAACAGAGATGGGTTTGAAGAGGAAATACAAAAGTGGAGATGTGGACATGAATGGTAAATATTAGAACATTTAAGTCAGGCAAGAGAAAATATTATATCACATGAAGGTGGCAGAGAGCTTGAAATTATTGCCTAAGCCATTAGTATGGCAAATAATTAGACAGGTGGAAAAGGATGCTTGTGCTGATGGCATCAAAGTGGCAGTTGACGTGGCCTTTTCAGTCAATATCACAGTGTGGTCAAAACTATTTTTACTGTACTGTCTACTTCTACTTCATTTATTTTATTGTATCAATTGACATTTCCTTGTACCAAGTGAGAATCTGAAACTTAGTTTTAACATTTTCCTTCAAGCAGCAGAAGACCAAACATTAAAAAATAATGATATTGACAGTGATCATTTTAAAATATGGAAAAGTGTTTCAGTGTCATTGATTATAATTTTTTCTTCCAGTTCATAAACATACATTTAACCTACTTTGCAATGTTGGTTTCCACTCACAGGATGTTTATGTTCCAAAAAAAGTTCTAAGTGTGTTTCTCAACTTTCCTGCAACTGGTCTAGTCCAGATACAGATTTTCTGTATCTAGGACTGTTTTGTAAGTTTCACAGCCCCCAGACCTTTCTGTGTTGGAGGGAAGCCTTCTAGCTTATCAGTGGGAATGATAAGTACTAGGTAGCCTATCTACCATAAGAGGACTGGTTTCTGGTCCAGAAATTATAGTTTATTGGCCATTTGGGCCATTTTGCCATCCCTTTCAACTTTCTTATTAAAAGCCCATGTTTGCCCGGGTTTGCACTTGTTTAAGCTCCACATGTCTAGTTTTGTTGTCTTGCAGACTACAAGAGCAACAGGAAGGAGAATGAGATACTTTAAGTGTCTCCATGTTGATTTTTCATAATTTACTGCTCTCTGCATGTGTTTTTTGTTGTTTTTAATTTATCTGCATTTATTTAAACTGTCTTTGCCTTAATATTGCTACACACTCACGTGCCAGCTTGTACTGCATTTAAAGTGTTTTGCTACTGTTTTAACTGCTTTTCTGCAAAAAGAAAAAAAAGTTCTAAGTTTGTTTCTCACCTTTCCTGTAACCAGTCTAGTCCAGATACAGATTTGCTGTATCCAGGACTGTTTTGTAAGTTTCTGAGCCCCCCAGACCTTTTTGTGTTGGAGGGAAGCCTTCTAGCTTATCAGTGGGAGGGGTAAGCACTAGGTAGCCTATCTACGATAAGAGGAGTTGATTCTTGTCCAGAAATTGTAGTTTATTGGCCGTTTGGGCAGTTTTTCCACCCCTTTCAACTTTCTAGTTTAAAAGCCCGTGTTTGCATGGGTTTGCACTTGTTTAAGCTCTGCGGATCCATTTTTCGCATTCTGCAGATTACAAGAGCAACAGGAAGGAGAATGAGATACTCTAAGTTCCTCCATTTTGATTTTTTCATAATTTACTGCTCTCTGCACTTATTTTTTTTTTGTAATTTTTAAACTGTATTTGCTTTAATATTGTTACACACTCAAGTCTGCTAGCTTGTACTGCATTCAAAGTGTTTTTGCTACTATTTTAACTGCTTTTCTGAAAAACAAACAAAAAAATAAAGTTCTAAGTTTGTTTCCTGCCTTTTCTGTAACTAGTCTAATCCAGATACTGATTTGCTGTATCCAGGACTGTCTTGTAAGTTTCTGAGCCCCCCTGACCTTTCTCTGTTGGAGGGAAGCCTTCTATCTTATCAGTGGGAGTGATAAGCACTAGGTAGCATATCTACCACAAGAGGAGTGGTTTCTGCCCAGGAATTGTAGTTTATTGGTCATTTAGGCAGTTTTTCCATCTCTTTCAACTTTCTGGTTTAAAACCCCGTGTTTGCATGGGTTTGCACTTGTTTAAGCTCTGCGGATCCAGTTTTGGCATCCTGCAGACTACAAGAGCAACAGGAAGGAGAAAGAAATACAATAAATGCATCCCTTTTGATTTTTTTCATAATTTACTGCTCTCTGCACTTTTTTTGTAATTTTTAATTTATCTGCATTTATTTAAACTGTATTTGCCTTAATATTGCTACACACTCAAGTGTACTAGCTTGTACTGCATTTAAAGTGTTTTTGCTACTGTATTAACTGCTTTTTTGCAAAAAAAAAAAAAAAAAAAAAAGTTCCAAGCTTGTTTCCCGCCTTTCCTGTAACTAGTCTAGTCCAAATACAGATTTGCTGTATCCAGGACTGTTTTGTAAGTTTCTGAGTCCCCAGACTTTTCTGTTTTGGAGGGAAAACTTATAGCTTATCAGTGGGATTGCGCACCATGCAGTGGCACTCAGCTGAGGTAAACTATTATCAGTGCCAGAAAGTCTACTCTATAATTTTTCCCTTAGAACGTGCTTGTTCTTTTACTTCTTGCACTTCAATTAGCTTAATTGGCTAGCACTTTAACAGGCTTTTGTAGCATTTATTGTAGCACACTTAGGTGATATCAGTGCTAGCTGTTCCTATGCAGAAACAGCATCAGTACTTATTAGTTATTACCACCCCTCCTGGTATGATTGTAGAGCAGTTTCCTGTGCTTTCTCCTGCTCACCTGGTGCAATTGGGCATTCTGAGACAGTGTGGTAACTGTCTAATGTACACAGACAACCCTCTCCTCTTACCTCCCAACACTTATAAATGTGAGAGATGCACTTATATCACCAAAATGGAAGCAGTGCACGCTCCAGCCAAGACCGGACTAGCTGGTCAAGAGGAGAAGGTCAACACCTGCAACTCATTACATAGAACACACAGCCCTCCAAAACACTAACCATCACAACCCACATATAGAAACACAAACCATACACCCACCTACGTGGGGGCTCTCATTAAAAATTTACCCAAACAACAGAGACCCCTGAGACAGAAACACACTCGACCAGCACAACACAACACTAACCCTAGAACACATAGTTCACCGCCACACTGTGCCCCTCAACCTAAGCCCTTAAGGCAAAATACTTTGCCCAATGTACTAATCATAGGAGACTCAATTGTGAGGCACACTGATGTCCCACTCACTAGGTTGAACAAGGAGAAGGTGACAGTCAGTTGTCTATCAGGTGCCAGAATCCAACACATAACACATGCACTCAGGCCACTCCATAACAGGTACAAATATGACTCAGTCATTGTCCATGTGGGTGTGAATGACCTGAGACATACCTCCCTGGACTACATGAAAAGAGATGTGATGGAACTCTCGGATTATGTGGCCCAGGCAGGTATGACCCTAGCCCTAAGCAGTATTCGACTGTCACCCAGAATTATACCACAGTATGAGCAGAAAATAATTGACTTCAACAACTGGCTAAGTTTCTGGTGTCTGTCATTCTAAGGGGATCCAGTATCTGTCTGCCTGGAACAACATGATCGACAGACCTCGATGCTTTGCCAGAGATGGCTTGCATCTGTCACCCCTGGAATTCTGGGTACTGGCTAGGCTTTTGCCACCCCTATAGTGCCTTTTTTAGACAGTGTTCCAAAGACAAAAATTCTACCGTAACAGCTACAAACAAATGCAATCTGAGGGTCATGCTGCTCAGTGCTAGAACTCTAAATCTCAAGAAGCACTTGCTCGAAGCTCTCTTCAAAATGAAGAATTTCAACATCTGTGCTGTAAAAGAGACCTGGTTTAAAGAAGCAGAAAGCACCCCTGTGCTCCCAGGCTACAACTCATCCCATACTTTTCAGCCCCAGAATATGGCCAGAAACTCCAAAGGTGGCGGTGTCTCCATATTCTTAAAGGATATGTAAAGCTCTAGACTGTTAGTCCAGCATAATGCATCCAAGATACTTCAGGTACAACTTCTTTTTCTTTTGGCTTTTCCCGGTTAGGGGTCGCCACGGTGGATCACCTGTCCGCTCATGATTGGCAGTGGAGTTTTATAGTGTCGAGTTGCCAGCACGGTGCCCAACCTTCCACAGAAGGCACACACATGTACGCACTCACACCTAGGGCCAATTTAGAGTGCCCAATCCAACTACAACATGTCTTTGGGATGTGGGAGGAAACTGGAGCACCCTGAGGAAACCCACATGACCACAGGGAGGACATGCAGACTCCACACAGAAGGCACCCCAGCCAAGGATCGAACCGGAGAACCTCTTGCTGTGAGGCAGCAGGTACAACTAACACTGGTTAATTCAGCGATATAAGTAATAGCCTGCTACAGAACCTAAAATATTTCCCCTAGACTCTCACTCCAAGTTCCTAAGCACCCTGGAATCTATCAAGGTCCAATCCAATACTCTCATACTCAGTGACTTCAACTATCCTTCCAGCAACTGGGAAAACTATTCAAGTACCAATGTACAGGCCCAAAACTTTCTGGAATTTATCAATTCCAATGACCTGGACCAGATCATTCTGACCCCCATTAGAGGAAGCAACATGCTTGACTTGGTTATCACCAACATTGGAGACCAGCATGGAAATCTCCATCTCACCTACAACCCACGCTAAGGTGACCACCCTGAAAAAATTCGCTAAAGCCAACTTTGAGCTCCTAAAAACAGTGGTGGCTAACGTCTCAGCACCCATCCCAATGGAAAATAGCTGCATGACTGCCAAATCATACAGCAATGCACTGTACGAGCACGTACACAAATGCATGGATCTTGCCATACCAAATAGACCTAAGATGTTCTCCTCCAAAAAAAGGAAGTCATTCTGGTGCCACCAGCCATCAATAAACTCTACAACAGAAGGAAGAAACTGTTGCAGAAAAAAATGAAGTCACAAGATTCTCTCAGCAAAAAGCTGAGATAGGTTCATAGGCTCATAGGTAGGTACTAGGCTATCTGCCCAAGGGCATTTACAAGCCTGGCCAGAGTATGTCAGCTTTCACCACCCCATTGATTAATTAACTGAGCCTCTGTCAAGAAGAGCCAATGAAGTGATCCCAGGGGTGTATTTTCTGTTACCCATCCACTCGTCAAGGTTTCTCTTGAAGAGTGTTAGTGAGGGGCTCTGCCTAATGTAGTTAGGAATTTTGTTCCAAAGCATGGGGAGACTCTGTGACAGGAATCTATCCCTCCAGCATGTTCTATTTATTATTGTGGTGAGGTTTAGCTCACTAGAGCATGTGGCTCGCAGTGACTTGGATTTCTTTAGGTGGAGCATGTCCATCAATTCTGAGTTGGACATGGCTTTGTAAGTCAGGCAGAGATCACCTCTGTGTAAGCAATATGCCACTGAGTACAGCCGGAATTTTTCCAGTCAGGCTGCATAGGACATATGTTTGAGGCCAGGAATCCTCTTAGTGAGGTACTTTTGTGGTCTTTCCAGCTGTTGGAAGTGTCTTGTGAGGTACATCCCAAAGGGGGCATTGTACTCTACGATGGGTCTGATGAGTGACGAGTAGAGGGGCACTATAACCTCTGTATTTCTAGATGCAAACCCTTTAGTAATTAGATGGGCTACATAAAAGGATTTCTTAACTACTTTGGCAGTATGATTGCCAAAAGAGAAATTACTATCTACCTAGGTCCCCAGATCTCTTATTACCTCTTCTGTATTAAGGGGGCTGCCAACTATATGGTAATTCATGGGTGTTTTGTTTTTCCCAAACGGGATGACTATGCATTTTTTGGCATTTAGCATGAGACAATGACTTTGACACCAGGTGTCCATCTCAGTAAGGCCCTTTTGGAGAATGTCCATGTCAGCCGGAGAGTCAAGTATGGCTCCCAGTTTTGTTAAATCCAAACAGAATCCACGGAAAGGAGAATCAGCAAACAAAAAATAATGATAAATAAAAACGAAGACTTTTATTTGACTACAAAGCCAAGTAAATCAAGCGCTTTCGCCTGGTTAATACCAGGCTTTATCAAGATAAAAAGGAAACAGTGTAACGTGGATTTAAATGTAACACTTGTAGTCACATGATACCTTGATTAATTAATCTAATAAGCAGTTAAAAAGACATCATTCAAAAATATTTATAAACGTTTGAAAGAATTTTTAAAAAATATAAACTAAAGGTTCCTTATTGAATAAGAACCTTACATAATGTATAAAAAATTTTATAAAATTGTAAATATTAAAATTAACTATAAATGTTTATAATAAATATAATAAGATATATATATATGCTTATGACACCTGTTGAAGTTGTTTTAAACCCATCATTTAGTTTTGGTTATAACCTAGCCTTCCTAAGCCTGAGCACATTAGTGATGTTAATGCTCTCATTCAAGCCAGGGGGCCTTGCAGCATTCAATCTAAGTAGCCATAGGAGCTCCCTATACTCAAGACGTGTCTCCCAGTCTCCCCCCCCCCGGCATCTTGTGTCACCTGTTCAAGTACAACAAATTTAAGCTGCATGTTGGGACAGGCAGTAAGATGCTTGTAAAAGGCGTTGGTTTCCTTCTTCTTGGAGATGTCATATACATGCTCATAAATTCTTTTTCTTAAGGCTCTCTCCGTCTTCCCAATATAAAAACTGGGACATTAGGTACATAATCCTAAATATACAATGCCCTTAGCCCACAATTGTAATAACCATCCGAGTCAAACCTAAAATTCCTAGATGGGATATATAAGTCACTGTCGTTGAATATAAATGCACACTGTTTGCATGCTCCACACTTGTATGTACCCAGTCTACCAGAATGATGTCTATGTTCTATGTATTGTTTTCTTTCAAATAACCCTTTTAAATTAACATCCCTCCTTTTCACAAAATTGGGACATTTCTGTACTATATTCTTAAAATCTTCATGAAGTGTTAAAACAGGCCAATGTTTTAACACTGTTTGTTCCACCTGCTGAAAATCTTTAGAAAATGTATAAATGAAACTATTGTGACTATCAAATTGCTCAGGTTGCTCACTTTGCTCAACCACCTGCAAACCTCTACCCAACAATGGAAAATATTTATGTTCTCTGTTTTCAGTGACCTTTTGAGCCAATTGATTAACTAGAGAAGCAGGGTAACCTCTTTCAAAAAAAAGATTTTTCAAAAAATTCACTTCATCAAAAAAATATTCATTAGTGCTAGACATCCTGGATGCACGGATGAATTGGCCTTTAATAATGCCTTTCTTTTGATGGAAAGGGTGGCCGCTGTCAAAATTCAGGTATGGATTAGAAAAAGTGGCCTTCCTATAAAGTTTAGACTGGAAATTCTGATTATCATGGTCCTTGAGCAGTGTCACATCAAGATAATTTAATTCTTCATTACTAACGGTGTAAGTAAAAGATAGAAATTGTGTGGTGGAATTAACGTAACTCATAAAATCCAGAAGATGGTTCAGAGTCCCATCCCATAACAAACAGATGTCACCGTTTGTAATGCACTATGTGCTGAACCCAATGAGTAGCAAAAATAAAATTCTTCTCCCAGTGGTATAGCACAATGTTAGCGTATAGTGAGGCACAGGATGCACCCATCGCTACACCCTTCTTTTGCCTAAAGGTTTCACCGTTGAAATATATGAAATTATTTTGGAGTACAATCTCCATAAACTCAACCAACAAACTAATGATATTAGAACCAAGGCCAGATTGAGAAACCAGGATCTCATTAAACCAGTCTAAACCAGTGGAATGTGGAATGCTAGAAAACAAATCCACAACATCTATAGTAACCATCAGAAGACCAGGTTTATAGAAATTACGTTCAATACCTCTAAGGAAATCCCAGGAATCCTTGCAAATGTAATGTAAAGTAGAGGCAAATCTTTTAGTAGTATAGTCAATAAACTTGCCCAGGGGTTCTGTAATACCACCTGCACTTGAAACAATGGGTCTAAACTTCAAAGGGTCCAGTCCTTTGTGGGTCTTAGGTATCCCAAAGATCACTGGAATTCTGGGTTTGTTAACATACAGGTAATTGTATAACTTCTCATTAATTGTACCCTGCAGCAAATGGTCAAACAGTGAAAAATTAATCTTGGAATAAGCTAGGTTTACCTCGTTCCTAGAGGTCAACTCATATTGCTCAGTGTCATGCAACATATTATAAAGATATGTATCATAAGCTGCAGTGTACAACAAAACCACCCCACCTCCTTTATCGGGTTTCATTACCCTAACACCCTCAATTCTAAGTAAAGTAATTAAATGTTGCAACTTGGGGTCTAAGTTGGTAAAAAGAGAATGGGGTTTAATAGAAAACTGTTTCCTTAAATCCCTCTCAACCAACTCCTCAAACACTTTAAGAGAGGGGTGTGTGGGGGTGGGGTTGAAGGTACTAGCCCTTGTAAGTCCTTCTTGGACATTAGGTTGCCCTTTAAAGTACAGTGTAAGGTTTAAATGCCTAACAAATAATTTCAAATCAATCAGAAAGTAAGTCAAGTTCAAAGAACGTAAAGGCACAAACTGAAAGCCCTTGGTAAAAAGGTCAAAGAAATCGTTAGTCAATGTTAAGTCAGTATAATTATAGATAGTGAAGTTGTCCTTCTTCTCAGCTGTATAATTATTACCAAATGTTTGCAAAGATGGAGAAATGGACTCAGGACTAGTCATAATACTAAATTCCTCTATCTGCGTGTCTTGCCCCATGTCTGCTGTTGGTATGACATACCCCTCCCCCCTGGTCTGCCCGGGGGATAGTGAAAACCCTGAAAAGTACTTTTATTCCCTTTTTAGACTAAACGCTTGCTTCTCCTAGGTAAATCTGCAGGCAGTGTGGATACATTATGTACATTGTCAGCCTGATATACTCCATCTAAAACCTGCCCCATATTTCTTCTAACCTTACCCGGTGCTGGATAAGAAGTTCCCTCTCGATATTCAATGACGTCTCGTTCTAACTTTCTTATTTTACAGTTGACAATCTTAAGACAATATTGGTCAACCTCATGAAAAATGTTGTCATAATTCTTTTTAATACTAATAAAATTCTTATCATTAACCAAAGTATCATTCAATTTATTAACTTCATTCAGTAAAGAGTCAGCTTTGGCTTCATAGTCCTTAATCATGAGGTCAAGCATTTCCAAGCCTGCTCTGTCAAAGATGTCAGCTAATTTATTGTACAAAGAAGAACCAGGGAGGGCGTTATTGGGAAATTTATAACAGCGTAAGTCCTTAGGAACACGCTGTACACAAACACATTCTTTCAAATAGTCAATTTCTAGTTGGGTACTTTTATATGCGTAAAGTTTGTCACTTAAATCTTAAAGCCATGTTCAGCGTGACAACTAGAAGTAGAATTAGTGGAAAAAGTACCTTGTTTAAAAGAGAACTGTTGGCCAGTCCAAGCGCTGAAGTTAAAATTCTTTTTCGGCAAGGAACCTTTAATTTATATTTTTATTTTTAAAAATTCTTTCAAACGTTTATAAATATTTTTGAATGATGTCTTTTTAGCTGCTTATTAGATTAATTAATCAAGGTATCATGTGACTGCAAGTGTTACATTTAAATCCATGTTACACTGTTTCCTTTTTATCTTGAAGCGCTTGATTTACTTGGCTTTGTGTTCAAATAAAAGTCTTCGTTTTTATTTATCATTATTTTTTGTTAGCTGATTCTCCTTTCTGTGGATTCTGTTTGGATTTAACAGTTTTTTGGATTTTGTACTCATTTAGTGGCCTTTATATCCATGGCTGAAGGTTTGGATCATGCTGACTTTCAGGACACTCCACTTTTACTTAGAGATGAACCGGATGATGCACCGGTCACCCGTGGAGAGTTTAAGCAGGTTTTGGCACTTTTAACGCAACTGAATAACTCTTTGAGTTTTAGACCTGACGGTTCTGTTTCCCAGTTGCCTGGTAATCAGCAACATGGCCTTGGGAAGAAATCAATGTTACCACCTACACTTGGTTTGAGCAGTGTTTTGCGACCGACATCTCCTGAAGGGGATTTTATTGGCTAGCACTGATCAGCAGGAAGAGTGTGGTAGAATTCAAACCAACTTGATTAACAAAACGAACTTGCCGAAAAATAATTTTAACTTCAGCGCTTGGACTGGCCAACAGTTCTCTTTTAAACAAGGTACTTTTTCCACTAATTCTACTTCTAGTTGTCACGCTGAACATGACTTTGAAGATTTAAGTGACAAACTTTACGCATATAAAAGTACACAACTAGAAATTGACTATTTGAAAGAATGTGTTCGTGTACAGCGTGTTCCTAAGGGCTTACGCTGTTATAAATTTCCCAATAACGCCCTCCCTGGTTCTTCTTTATACAATAAATTAGTTGACATCTTTCACAGAGCAGGCTTGGAAATGCTTGACCTCATGATAAAGGATTATGAGGCCAAAGCTGACTCTTTGCTGAATGAAGTTAATAAATTGAATGATACTTTGGTTAATGATAAGAATTTTGTTAGTATTAAAAAGAATTATGACAACATTTTTCATGAGGTTGACCAATATTGTCTTAAGATTGTCAACTGTAAAATAAGAAAGTTAGAGCGAGACCTCATTGAATATAGAGAGGGAACTGTTTATCCAGCACTGGGTAAGGTTAGAAGAAATATGGGGCAGGTTTTAGATGGAGTCGATGATGCTGACAATATACATAATGTATCCACACCGCCTGCAGATTTACCTAGGAGAAGCGAGCGTTTAGTCCAAAAAGGGAATAAAAGTACTTTTCAGGGTTTTCACTATCCCTGGGCAGACCAGGGGAGAGGGGTATGTCATACCAACAGCAGACATGGGGCAAGACATGCAGATAGAGGAATTTAGTATTATGACTAGTCCTGAGTCCATTTCTCCATCTTTGCAAACATTTGGTAATAATTATACAGTTGAGAATAAGGACAACTTCACTATCTATAATTATACTGACTTAACATTGACTAACGATTTCTTTGACCTTTTTACCAAGGGCTTTCAGTTTGTGCCTTTACGTTCTTTGAACTTGACTAACGTTCTGATTGATTTGAAATTATTTGTTAGGCATTTAAACCTTGCACTGTACTTTAAAGGGCAATCTAATTTCCAAGAAGGACTTACAAGGGCTAGTACCTTCAACCCCCCCCCCACACACACACCCCTCTCTTAAAGTGTTTGAGGAGTTGGTTGAGAGGGATTTAAGGAAACAGTTTTCTATTTAAACCCCATTCTCTTTTTACCAACTTAGACCCTAAGTTGCAACATTTAATTACTTTACTTAGAATTGAGGGTGTTAGGGTAATGAAACCTGATGAAGGAGGTGGGGTGTTTTTGATGTACACTGTAGCTTATGATAGATATCTTTATAATATGTTGCATGACACTGAACAATATGAGTTGACCTCTAGGAACGAGGTAAACCTAGCTTATTCCAAGATTAATTTTTCACTGTTTGACCATTTACTGCAGGGTGCAATTAACGAGAAGTTATACAATTACCTGTATGTTAACAAACCCAGAATTCCGATGATCTTTGGGATACCTAAGACCCACAAAGGACTGGATCCTTTGAAGTCTAGACCCGTTGTTTCAGGTGCAGGTGGTATTACAGAACCCCTGGGCAAGTTTATTGACTATACTACTAAAAAATTTGCCTCTACTTTACATTACATTTGCAAGGATTCCAGGGATTTCCTTAAAGGTATTGAACGTAATTTCTATAAACCTGGTCTTCTGATGGTTACTATAGATGTTGTGGATTTGTTTTCTAGCATTCCACATTCCACTGGTTTAGACTGGTTTAATGAGATCCTGGTTTCTCAATCTGGCCTTGGTTCTAATATCATTAGTTTGTTGGTTGAGTTTATGGAGATTGTACTCCAAAATAATTTCATATATTTCAACGGTGAAACCTTTAGGCAAAAGAAGGGTGTAGCGATGGGTGCATCCTGTGCCTCACTATACACTAACATTGTGCTATACCACTGGGAGAAGAATTTTATTTTTGCTACTCATTGGGTTCAGCACATAGTGCATTACAAATGGTACCTTGATGACATCTGTTTGTTGTGGGATGGGACTCTGAACCATCTTTTGGATTTTATGAGTTACGTTAATTCCACCACACAATTTCTATCTTTTACTTACACCGTTAGTAATGAAGAATTAAATTATCTTGATGTGATGCTGCTCAAGGACCATGATAATCAGAATTTCCAGTCTAAACTTTATAGGAAGGCCACTTTTTTTAATTCATACCTGAATTTTGACAGTGGCCACCCTTTCCATCAAAAGAATGGCATTATTAAAGGCCAATTCATCCGTGCATCCAGGATGTCTAGCACTAATGAATATTTTTTTGATGAAGTGAATTTTTTGAAAAATCTTTTTTTCGAAAGAGGTTACCCTGCTTCTCTAGTTAATCAATTGGCTCAAGAGGTCACTGAAAACAGAGAACATAAATATTTTCCATTGCTGGGTAGAGGTTTGCAGGTGGTTGATCAAAGTGAGCAACCTGAGCAATTTGATATTCACAATAGTTTCATTTACACATTTTCTAAAGATTCTCAGCAGGTGGAACAAACGGTGTTGAAACATTGGCCTGTTTTAACACTTCATGAAGATTTTAAGAATATAGTACAGAAGTGTCCTAATTTTGTGAAAAGGAGAGATGTTAATTTAAAAGGGTTATTTGAAAGAAAACAATACATAAAACATAGACATCATTCTGGTAGACTGGGTACATACAAGTGTGGAGCATGCAAACAGTGTGCATTTATATTCAACGACAGTCACTTATATATCCCATCTAGGAATTTTAGGTTTGACTCGGATGGTTACTACAATTGTGGGACTAAGGGCATTGTATATTTAGGATTATGTACCCAATGTCCCAGTTTTTATATTGGGAAGACGGAGAGATCCTTAAGAAAAAGAATTTATGAGCATGTATATGACATCTCCAAGAAGAAGGAAACCAACGCCTTTTACAAGCATCTTACTGCCTGTCCCAACATGCAGCTTAAATTTGTTGTACTTGAACAGGTGACACAAGATGCCAGGGGGGGGGGGGACTGGGAGACACATCTTGAGTATAGGGAGCTCCTATGGCTACTTAGATTGAATGCTGCAAGGCCCCCTGGCTTGAATGAGAGCATTAACATCACTAATGTGCTCAGGCTTAGGAAGGCTAGGTTATAACCAAAACTAAATGATGGGGTTAAAACAACTTCAACAGGTGTCATAAGCATATATTTATCTTATTATATTTATTATAAACATTTATAGTTAATTTTAATATTTACAATTTTATAAAAATTTTTATACATTATGTAAGGTTCTTATTCAATAAGGAACCTTTAATTTATATTTTTAAAAAATTCTTTCAAACGTTTATAAATATTTTTGAATGATGTCTTTTTAACTGCTTATTAGATTAATCAAGGTATCATGTGACTACAAGTGTTACATTTAAATCCACGTTACACTGTTTCCTTTTTATCTTGATAAAGCCTGGTATTAACCAGGCGAAAGCACTTGATTTACTTGGCTTTGTGGTCAAATAAAAGTCTTCGTTTTTATTTATCATTATTTTTTGTTGGCTGATTCTCCCTTCCGTGGATTCTGTTTGGATTTAACAGTTTTTTGGATTTTGTACTCATTTATGGCTTCCAGTTTGCAGTCATCGGTGAACTTGGTTATCCATAGTCCTCTTGTGTTTGCCTGTACTTCTGAGAAGTATATGCTGATCAGTAGCGGTCCCAGGACTGAGCCTTGTGGGACACCACTTATGATTGATTTTGAGTAGGATCTGGAGCCCGCTATTCTTACTGTGTGAGTTCTGTCTGTAAGCTAGTTGGCAACCCATCTTGTGATGTAGGGGTTTATGTTCAGGCTGGTGAGTTTTTCTATAATTCCCGAGTAGGGAGTGGTGTCAAAAGCCTTGGCAAGATCAAGGTAGGCTGAGTGAAACACCTTCCCCTCATTTATGGCCCTGGCGACTGCCTCATAGAAGTCATCCAGGTTTAGTAGGTATGATCTGCCCTTAATAAAGCTGAACTGGGTCGGGTCAAGTGTTTGGAGGTTCCCAATGTCTTTGTTAATGAATTCCATGATGATGCGCTCCTAGCTTTGCAGACTAGGCTAGTCAGGCTTATGGGGCAATAGTTGCCAGGGTCAGTTGTGGCCCCTTCTTTGTGTAGTGGAATAACTGTTGCTGTGCACAATTCTATGGGCACGTAGCCCGTGGAGAGGCTGAGGTTGAACAGGGTGTTTAGGTGGGTGATTAGTTTTTTCTGTAGTTCATACAAGATGCAGCCTGGGACACCATCTGGTCCCATTGACGCTGTGCTTTTGGCTCTTGAAAGGGCTGTTTTCACCTGTGGGTCTGTGATTTCCTGGACACTACATGTTTCCAGTATTGTTGTGGGCCCTTTTCGGGGTGAGAGGGGGGTGATGTTTGCACTAAATCTATCTGCCAGGAAGCTGGCAATATCAGTAGGTTCAGTATATTTTGTGCTATTTTGCACTAGCTCAGAGCATATCTGCGAGTTGCCTTTTAGATTCTTGACATAGCTAAAGAAGGCTTTGTGGTTATCTTTTGAATCCTTGGCTATTTTTCTTTTGAAGTTAGCCTTGGATGATTTTATGAGGGACCTTAGTTTTTTACTGATACTGATCAGGGATGTCTTTCCTTCTTGGGATTTGCTTTTTTTCTGAACTAGTTTCCTCCTTCTATTGTATAGCCTGTTTATGGCAGGGGTCCACCAGACTGGTTTCCTTCTCTTAGGGGAGTGAGTCTTGGTTTTGCTAGGGATGGCACAATCCATGCATCCTTGTAGGTGCTCATAGAGTGCACTTGTAAAAGTTCCTGCATCTTGGACACTGTTATCCTTTAGCGTGGGGGCTGTGAAACTTACCACCTCTGTCTTAAGTAAGGTGAAGTTTGCTATAGAAAAGTTTTTCACTGTGGTTTCCTTGGTTGGGGGTGGTGGTGTGGTGTGGAGATCCAAAGTGATTAGTTTATGGTCTGATCTAATCAGTGACGGGTTGACCTCCAGTGCGGAACACCTGTCACCCATGTTGGTGATGACCAGGTCCAATATGTTTTCACCTCTGGCAGGGGAGTTTACCAGCTGATCCAGGGCATTTGAGCTGATAAATTCCAGGATGCGCTGGACCTGGGAGTTTGTACTTGAGTAGTTTTCCCATTTAATGGTAGGTTAATTGAAATTGCCCAATATCAGTGTGTTCGGTTGGACCTTCATGTTTTCCAGTGTCTCCAGAAAGGCGGAGTGGTGGTCCTGGGTCATGGAGGGTTATCTGTAGCAGGCCACAATTTGCATTGCAGATTTTCCCAATGTTAGTTGCACATGGATGATCTCAGAGGTATCATGCTGCACCACTAACCTGGAGGCGTAGGTATCCTTGATGAATATGGATACACCCCCTCCTTTTGTATTTCGGTCCATGTTCTATGGCCAAAATGTGTGGTATGAGTTGTAGCCCGATAGTGCTGGAGTGCACTGTGGAGCCTTGAACCAGGTTTCAGTTACTGCACAGATGTCAACGTTCTCCATACTGAGGAGTGCTTCGTGCATGTACATTTTGAGATTTAAACTCCTGGCGTTGAGTAGCATAACCCTCATTTTTTTATTTGTGCTGTTTACGGAGGTGGGTTTGACTTTTGAGCCTTACCTAAAAAAGGCACTATGGGGTTAGCAAGAGCCTTGGCCAGTATTCGAAAGCTAAGGGGTGACAGGTGCAAGCCATCTCTTGCGAAGCAATGAGGGTTGTCGAGCATGTCGTCCCAGGCTGACAGACACTGGATCCCCTTTGAATGACACCAGAAGCTTAGACAATTGTTGAAATTTATTATTTTTTCTTTATACTGCAGTATCATTCTTGGTGAGGGCAGGATGATACTCAATGTCAGGGTCATACCCGCTGGGCTACATGATCAGAGAGCTCTTCCATGTTTCTTTTCATGTAGTTCAGGGAGGTATATCTCAGGTCATTCACACCAACATGAACAATGACAGAGTCATATTTGTACTTGTTCTGGAGTGACCTGAGTGCTTGTGTTATGTGGCGGATTTTGGCTCCCGACAGGCAGCTAACAGTAACCTTCTCCTTGTCCAGCCTAGTGAGTGGGATATCAGTTTGCCTGACTATAGAGTCACCTATTAGTAGTGTGTTAGGTATGTTATTTTGCCTTAAGGGCTGTGATTGTGCCGCACACTGATTTTGTGTTTTATGTGTTGTCAGGTTTGTGACGGGAGGTGCAGGTTTTTCGGGTGTCTGCTTTGGAGGTCTCTGATGTTTTTGCAGGTTTTTATTTAGAGCCTCCGAGTATGATTTTGTGTATTTATGTGCATTTTTTGCCAGTGCTGGTTTAGTATGTCTATGTGAGGCTGGAAGTGTGGTGCAAGTGTTAACCTTTGCCTCATGACTGCCTGTTCCAGTCTTGGGTGGAGAGAGCCTCCAATTTAGCTATATAATTGCATCTCTCACATATGTTAATGTTTTGTGGTAGGAAGAAAGGGTTGTCTGTGTACATGAGGCAGTTGTAACATTGCCTCAGGCTACCCAGGTTCACCAGCTGGACTGGAGAGTATACCTGAAATTGCCCATTGGTCATGCCCGAATAGTAGGGTGAGCTGCTTAGTCGCTTGGTTGTCAAGGGGTGAATAATGAGCCTTGCCCTGCTGGGCAATCAAGTGTTGGGGTATATTAGTGCTTGCTATTAGGTCTGAGCAAGTGCTGGACTGTAGGATGCTTTTTAAGTGCTTAGGTTGAGAGTTAGACTACTTTCAAGGGAAAAACTGAAGAGGAGACTTGGTGGAGCTGGGAATAATTTAGCCCTAGCTAACCGGCGCTGCCCAGATGTGCGAAACCGTGCAAACGCAGTTTTTACAGCAGGGAAATGAAAGAGATAGAAATTAGTCCAAAATGGCCTATAAACTACTAACGTCTGGGCTGGAACCCCTCCTCCAGGGACAGATGGCTGTTCAAAGCTCCTTCTCTCACAGGTGAACAGAGAGACCTCCTTCTATCCAAGTAAGGTATGGGAAACTCAGAAACTTGTAACACAGCCCTGAATTCAGCACTAGCCTGAAAACTGAACTATACTAGCTTAAAAAGGTGGGAAACAAGGAACCATGAGGCAAAAACAGTAAAACATACACTTAAGACAGCTTTAAACGACTACAAACAGTAAAAATACACTTAAAACAGCTTTAGATTACTACAAGCAATTAGAAAAGGCTTTTAAACAAATTACTCAATTAACCAGTAAAACAAAATCCACTTAAAACAGCTTTAGATTACTACAAGCAATTAGAAAAGGCTTTTAAACAAATTACTCAATTAACCAGTAAAACAAAATCTCAAAACTGAGCCCTGTTCCTGTAGCCTTCAATCAGACAAGTTCTAACTTCACATCCCTGCAGATCCCTTATCAAATCCTCTAAAGCCAGCTATGAAGGCAGAATTGTGGCTGGCACCAAAAACAACCACAAAGCCTTCTATAGCTATGTCAGAAACCTCCAAGGCAATACCCAGATTTCCTTTGAGTTATTGCACAATGGCACCTTCTATACTTAGCCAACAGATATAGCCAACATACTGGCTGACAGATTCAGTGCCAACATTCACCCCTCACAAGAGCCCTATCACAATACCAGAAGAAAGCCTGGTACCCACCATTTTGTGGCACAGGTAAAAGCTTCATTGTCCAAAGCCAAGAATACAGTGTCCATGGGACCTGATAATATCCCTGGCTGCATCCTACATGAGCTACAAAATGAACTGGCACCACATCTGTGTGCCCTGTTCAATCACAGCCTTACCTCAGGCTATGTCCCTAATGAAAGGTGCACTTGTACTGTCATCCCACTCCATAAAGGGGGAGCAGCTACAGACCTTGGAAACTATCATCCCATTATATTGACAAGTCTGATATGCAAAGCTATGGAGCGCATGATCATGGACCTGCTTAACAAAGATATAGGCAATCTCCAAACTCTTGAACCCACACAGTTTGACTTTGTCAAGGGGAGATCCTGCCTGATGAACCTGGTTGACTTCTTCGAGGCAGTCACCAAGGCTGTGTATGCATACAGCCTACCTCGACCTGGCCAAGGCATTTGATACCATTCCCCACTCAGGTATCATTGATAAACTCACCAAACTAGGCATCAATCCTTACATCATTAGGCGGGTTGCAAATTGTCTCACTGACAGGACCCAGAGAGTGAAAGTTGTGGATTCCAAGTCAGACTGTCGACCAGTCACGAGTGGAGTCCCACAGGGCTCGGTCCTGGGCCCTCTCCTGCTTGGCATCTACTTCTCAGAAGTCCAGGCCAACACAGAAGAATTCTGGCTGACCATGTTTGCTGATGATTGCAAGCTAGGAGTCATTATCAACTCCCCAAGTGGTGCAGACACCCTACAAAAGGACCTCTCTGAGACCAGTCACTGGTGTCGGAACCATGGCCTGAAGCTTAATGCCAAAAAATGCATTATCATCCCCTTTGGAAAAAACTTAGTTCCCATGAATTACCATGCTGATGGGAGCCCACTGAACACTGAAGGGGCCATAAAAGATCTAGGCACCCAGGTCGACAGTCACCTCACCTTCGACCACCACATTGCAACTGTGGTCAGAAAATCCTTCTACGTGGCACATCTTATTGCCAAAGGTTTCGCATCCAGGAAGAAAGAGGTCATCATTCCTCTCTACTCGTCCCTCATTAAACCAATAATTGAATATAAATGCCCTGTTTGGCATGTACCTGACCAGACACCTACAACAGCTGGAGAGGCCACAAAAGTACCTCACAAAAAGATCCTAGGCCTTAAACACATGTCCTACATGGACAGACTCAAGAAATTTAAGCTGTTCTCAGTCTCTTATCATCTACTTAGAGATGATCTCTGCTTGACTTACAAAGCCATGTTTGACCAGCCCTACTTGAAATGCTACACCTAAAGAAATCCCAATCCCCCCATGCTACACACTCCAGAGATCACAACCTCATTACCACACTTAAAAGAACATGCTGGAGGGACAGGTTCATCTCCGAAAGACTGCCCATACTCTGGAATAAGCTTCCCATCCATGATAAGAAGAGCACCTTGCTGGCCTTCTTCAAGAGAAATCTTGATGAGTGAATGAGTAACAGAAAGTTCCCTCCAGGGATCACTCCATTTGCCCTACTGGATAGGGACACTGTGAATTAACATCAGGTGGCACGCTGCCTGGGCAATTTTCTTTGGGCTAGGCTTGTAAAGGCTCTAGGGCCATTAGCCTAGTATACACATGTGAACCTAAATAACTGCTTAGCAGCATGTCTGAGAAAGTATTTATTGAAAAGAAACTATAGCAGTATATGTAACATTTGTTTGTGGCCCTCAAAACTGTAATATAATTTAAAAAGTCATTTGTTTCTCTCCATGTAATATCCTACAATGAAGTGATATAGTCTATGATTTCATTGTAATTTGTCTCTGTATTACAGATTTGCACTTGTCTATATGTTTACTGAAGTTTTTGATACAATTAACACATGACTAGGGTTATATACTCGGCAACATGTAAGCTATACCATATACATATACATGTAGCAGGCAATCCTTGCAGTTAAATTCTTCAGCATAGCTTTCTTACTGCAATGAGTTGTGGGGTTCTAGTACACAATCACTTCAATATTTTGTGCTACTTTGGGTGTAAGACATGTCAAGAATGGAGATATGCAGAGTATTAATTTTCCACGTTTGAAATGTATTTTTATGTGAGTTTTTTCTTTATTGATTGCATTAAAAGATAATGGGATTTTTAGTGGAATCAGTTCCTGGAGTTGTATGCATTAGGTGTCATGCCCATCTACTGGTGCTTTTGTCACTGTTGAGTTCTTGTGGCGTGGTGGAAAACTGAGACTGAGGTCTTCAAGTACGAACATGGCTACTCGTGTGAGGTGAGAATATGAAGTGTTTGAGTGCTGTAGTCTGCAAAATCATGACATTATTGTTTTAAAATTTCTTGTAAAACAGGAAGAAAGAAAACAGATGGAGAATTTATGAGGAGGTAATAGTGACTGGAGTTTTGTAGTTGATAGGTGTACTGGATGGCTTTGTTTTGGAGAACACATTATGTAGATTTATTAGACATGACAGTTGTTGAACCAGGAAGAGCGATTGTTTTCGTTCATAGGTTCATAGGTAGGTACTAGGCTATTGGCCCTAGGGCCTATATAAGCCTAGCCAAATGGTACCCTGGCTTTTGCCACCCAAGAACATTATTTTCCTGTGCCTCTATCAAGTAGAGCCACAGAAGTGATCCCCGGGGTGAATTTCCTATCTCCCATCCAGTCATCAAGATTTTTCTTAAAGAGTGCTAATGAGGAGCTTTGTTTGATATAGATAGGTAGTTTGTTCCAGAGTATGGGAAGTCTCTGGAACAGGAATCTATCCCTCCAGCATGTTCTATTTATTGTGGTGACAAGGTTTAGGTCCCTAGAGCGTGTAGCTCAGAGGGATTGGGATTTCTTTAAATGGAGCATGTCCAACAACTCTGGGTTTGACATAGCTTTGTATGCTAGGCAGAGATCACCTCTGAGTAGGCGATATGCGACAGAGTAAAGCTGGAGTTTTTTGAGACGGCCTGCATAGGGCATCTGTTTGAGGCCAGTAATCCTCTTTGTGAGTTATTTCTGTGGCCTTTCCAGTTGTTGTAGATGTCTTGTGAGGTACATACCAAAAGGGCGTTGTACTCTATAATGGGTCTAATGAGTGATGAGTAGAGGGGAACAATTACCTCTTTTTTCCTGGATGAGAAACCTTTTGTGATGAGGTGTGCCACATAGAAGGATTTCCTGACTGCTGTGGCGATGTGATTATCAAAGGAGAGACTACTGTCCACCTGTGTCCCAAGGTCTCCTATCACACTTTCGGTGTTAAGTAGACTACCGCCTATGTGGTAGTTCATGAGTACAGAGTTTTCACTAAAAAAGGGATGACAATGCACTTTTTAGCACTGAGCATGAGGCCATGGCTTTGACACCAGGCATCTGTCTCAGTGAGGCCCTTTTGTAGGATGTCCACATAGTTAGGATTATAGCTCCTAGTTTGCATCATCTGCAAACAGGGTTGCCAGATTTCCGGCAACCCAGGTAGGGACAAAAAAAAAAATAGAAGGTCTCTCACGAAGTGAAGACCAAAAAAAAAAAAAAAAAAAAAGGTCTTCGGCAACTGAAGACCAAAAAAAAAAAAAAAATTTCTTTAGTTTTCTAATACCATCATAATGTTATTGTCTAATGCTTCTTTTACCTTAAAAGATGAGTCTTCTCATCTGCTTAGCTCAAATGGATGGGTTCAGGGAATGAATAAATGAAATCTCAGTTTGTCATGCTGTGCTCACTGATCTGTGGTACGTAAAACACATCCTTTATTTCCCAGTCTGAGCGTGTTTAAAACAAACAAGCTGTGTCAGGCTGACAGGGTTAAGCGCATAATTCACTTCTACACTTCCTTTGCTAAAAATTTTGATTTTTTTCTTTCCCGGCTGTGTTCATTTCCTGACGGGAAACACTTTATTTATTTATTTATTTAACTAAGGTAAATGTCACTAGGCAAAACGACTCTACTTTTTTCCAATGGGACCCAAATGTTTGCTCTAGTTGTGTGACTACTAGTCCACTCTCATGCTGTATGCAATAAATAATATGAAGGTTTCTAACCTATGCTAAGACCAAAAAAAAAAAAAAAAAAAAGGTCTTTAATGCGGAACACAGTTCCGCATTAAAGAACTGAGCTAGCTCACTCTGCCTGCAATAAACACTGAGCTTCTCGTGTTTAATGCATTGCAGTTCCGCATTAAACACGAGAAGCTCCGTGTTTAGCGCTTTTTGATTGGCCCGTATACCGGCATATGGGCCAATCAAAAAACACGGAGCTTCTCGTGTTTTAATGCGGAACACAAGAAGCTCCGTGTTTAGCAATTTTTGATTGGCCCGTATGCCAGGTATACGGGTCAATCAAAAAAAAAAAAAAAACAAAACAAACAAAGTGGAGGCTGGCCGGGATTTAAACCGGCAGGGCGGGACTCGGGATCAGGCTACTGATCTCGGGACAGTCCCGCCCAAATAGGGACGTCTGGCAACCCTGTCTGCAAACTTTGTTAGCCAAAGACCTTCTGTGTAGGCCTGTATTTCAGAGAAGTAGATACCAAACAGGAGAAGACCTAGGACTGAACCCTATGGTACTCCACTTGTCACTGGTCTGAAGTTGGATTTAGAGTCTGCTACTTTCACAGTGTGGGTTCTGTCATTGAGCCAGTTGGCAACCCATCTTATGACATAGGGATTTATACCTAGTTTAGTGAGTTTATCTATAATTCCAGAGTGGGGGATGGTGTTGAAAGCTTTGGCAAGATCCAGATAGGCTGTGTGAACCACCTTACCCTCATCTACGGCTTTGGTGACCGCTTCAAAGAAGTCTGTCAGGTTTAAGAGATATGATCTGCCTTTTACAAACCTGAACTGGGTAGGGTCCAGAGTTTGGGGATTTTGGATCTGTAAATTGGAAGTTGGATTATTGATTAAGAAGGTGGGGGTGAAAAGTGGTCTTAGGAAGGGTTGTCTTTAACTGATATACTATTTATGATGATTACAAATAGTTTTTCAAGGTACAGTGAGAAAGGATTTCATGACGGTAAGTATTGTGTAGAGGTATTCCCAACATATTAACTTATACTGATGATTTGGTTATAGTGACAAATAAGGAAGTACTGGAAGGTGAAGGGATGTTACTTGCAGGATAAGGGAAGAGAAGTGTAGAAGAACTGGGGATGTACTGAAGACAGGGGAGTTATTTTTCTGTAAAGGATATTTCTATTCTTAGTGCTATATTTGGAAAAAAGATGGTCATAGAAGAACACTAAAATAATATGCTAAAGAATATTAAGGACAATACAAATTATTTTAATAAATTCATTCATACTAGGCAAACTGGGTTATATAAAAGGAGTTTTTATGTTTCTGAATACAAAAGAGAAGGAGTTGTCACAGTTGATTGCTTTCTATTATTTGGGTGGCAATGCTTTATCCAGTGAAGAGAGGTATTTTTTTTTTAAATAATGAACAGGTAGTTTATGCTCAGTAAGCATGACAGAACATATGATATCTCTAAATTTATTTTGGATTTTAAAAAGGATGCATGAGAACAGGCAAATATTGTAGTGAGAATTATGGTAGAGAAATATGTTTGCTTGTGTCAAGAATGAAAGAAAATAAATGCCTGGGAAATATTGAAGATGGGCAGGCATGTGACTGGCAAAATAGGTTTTTAGACTGGAAATTAAACATAGGGAGGTTGTGTGAGAAGAGAAGAGAAGAGAAGAGAAGAGAAGAGAAGAGAAGAGAAGAGAAGAGAAGAGAATGGTATTGCAGAATATTAATATATTGATCTTTGATGCAGGATGGATCAAGATCTAAGATGGAATATAAGGGACAGGAGGAGTAGATTACAATGAATATATAGGTGGAAGATTTTTTTAAGGAGATTACATTTAGATAAGCTTTCTTTGAAAGGGTAAATGTTTTATAAAGTCATGGGAGAGACTTGTGAGTGCAAAGAGATGGAGACATTGGATCATATATTTTTTAGAATGTGAAAGAGTTAAGAAAATATAGGAATCAGTGGGTAAGAACAATACTGTGAAAGGTATAGGTTCAGATAATATGGATATGATGTTATATGACTATTATAAAATATTAAGAGGGAAATCATTGCACAGACAAATATGAAAGTATGTGGAATTGTGTAGAAATTGTGAAACCAAGGTCAGAAGATTCATTGATCAAATTAAAAAGTGGTTGCAGAGGAAAGGGTGAGTAAGGTAGTAATATCCTAAAGGTGATTTTTTTTATCAAATGTATATAAATATTGTGAATATGGTTCATAGGTGTTTATTAAGATAATGACCACAGGGGCTTTATAAGCCTAGCCATGCATCCCAAATCACTCACAAGTTTTGGTACCCTTGATAAGTATAAGAATAGGCTTGGAAGATGAAACATTTGCAAGCAGGGGCCTGGGAGATGAACTATTTACAGGCTGACTGTGTCCATTACAGACATAGGTGTCAAACCAGGGATGAATTTCCTGTTCCAGATCCAATTGTCCAAGTTACACTTGAATTGTGTTAGGGAGGAACTCTGCTTCACATGGATGGTGAGCCTGTTCTAGAGATGGCATAGTCTCTGGAATACATATCTGTCTCTCCAGCAGGTCCTACTTATATGACAGGCAAGGTTTAAGTCTTCAGAATGGGTAAATTTGGTGCTGTTTTTTGTAGATATGCAGGAGGTCTATCAGAATGGAGTCTGACAATGACTTGTATACCAGCCATAGATTTCATCTCAACAGCCTATAGGCAACAGAATACAGGAATAGAGCCTTGAGGCGATTTGCACAGGACATAGGTTCATAGGTTCATAGATTATAACTAAGCTAACGGCCCTCGTGGGCCATTTTAAGCCTAGCCAGTTACCCCATGTGAGAATCAAACCCTGTACATTGTGTTTGTAAGGTAAACACCTTAACCATCATGCCAACCTCCCACCCCCTCTATGTTATGTACCCCCTCTATTCCTTTAGTGAAGAACCTCTGTGGACATTCCAGTTGTTGGCTGTGCCTGTTAGGTACATACCAGAGGAGCATTGTACTCAATGATAGGTCTGATGAAAGCTAAATACTGTGAAACAATGACTTCCTTGGACCTTGATGCCACACCTTTGTTTATAAGTTGCACAACATAAAATGATTTTCTCACTAATGTGGGCACATGATGGTCAAAGGTTATATTACTCTCTATGTGTCCCCAAGTCCCTGATTACTGGATCACCTATTAGGGGGTGTGTTGTCAATATGATAGTTACTAGGTGTGGATGACTTCCTGAAGAATGCTATTATGCATTTTTGGCATTTAATTTTACTCGATGGATCTGACACTAGTTATATGTCTGTGTCAGCTCTTCCTGTAAAACATTTGTGTTTGTGGGGGATTTCATGACTGTTCTTAATTTGCAATCTTCTGGAAATTTAGTCAGTCAGAAGCCATTGACATTGGAGCTAATTTCAGAGAAGTAAATGCTAAAAAGAATTGGTCCCAGGACTGATCCATGAGGGATTTTGCTTGTGACTGGCCTCTTTGTATAGGTGGACTCTCAATTCTAACTTTCTGGGTACTGTCTGTGAGACAGTTGGCTATACACCAAGTAACATAATGGATTATACCTAACCTCTTAAGTTTGTCAACAATGCCCAAGTCCGGTATTATCTCAAATGCTTTGGCCAGGACAAGGTAGGCAGCGTGAACCATTTTGCCCATATCTATTGCTTTGGTGATCTTCTCAATGAAGTCCACCAAGTTGAGTAGGCATGACCTGCCCTTGATGAAACAAAATTGGTTTGGGTCCAGTGTCTGAAGGTTTCCTATGTCATTAGTGATCATTTCCATGACTTATGTTTGTTTTTAAAGTATATGTAAATATGTTTATTTGTATATAAAAAATAGAACCCCCCCCTACTTTTTTCGATAAGTGACATGGGATCTTTTACGTCAACCTGAGCTACAACCATCTCATGTAGATGAGGCCTCACTTTAATGTCTCATCCAAATAACAACACACTCAAGAATGCACCGCTTCCTCACTCATGCTACACAATTCAGAGTCAGTAATGGAAAATAACTGCCTGGTGTGGGATTAGAACCCACAACCTTTTGCATCAAAAGCAAGTGTGCACCCTACTTATCTATTGAGGTGTGTGTGTGTGTGTGTGTGTGTGTGTGTGTGTGTGCGTGTGTGCGTGTGTGCGTGTGTGCGTGTGTGTGTATAAACAGGTATATATTATATATAAAGGTTTACTGACAAGTGGTCAACAAGTCACATTGTTGAGCAAAAAAAGCTTAAAAATCAGCTTACCACCTTTTTTCTGTGTGAGATCATGGTACAGTAGGGATTGTAGATTTTGCCCTTTCCCCTCTGTAGTGATAACTCAAGAATTTGTATATATAATTAACAGGAGGTAAGGGAGTTTTAGGGGGGGGGTCTATTTTTTGGATGATTTCCAACTGTCTAGTGATTGACCAGTTGTGTGTGTGTGTGTGTGTGTGTGTGTGTGTGTGTGTGTGTGTGTGTGTGTATATATATATATATATATATATATATATATATATATATATATATATAGATAGATAGATAGATACAGATAGATATGTATGTGTACATATATATATATATATATAAACATATATATATATACATATATATATATATATATATATATATGTATATATGTATATAGATATATATATATATATATATATATATATATATATATATATATATATATATATATATATATATATATATATATATATATATATATGTATATATATATATATATATATATATATATATATGTATATATATATATATATATATATATATAGATAGATATATGATTATCTAATATTATGGTGACATTTGCATTTGCCGACAAGGAATACAGCATCCACAGTACACCAGAAATGTGAAGGTAGATGAAACAATACATATTCACTGAAAAACAGCATTGAACACTCAAAAAATGAATAAATAAACAAAAAAAACAATGTTTTGCAGAGAAGAAAGCCCCTCTGCACCCTTCATGTTAGGGGCACCCTCTTTTAATTATATTAATAGATATGGCGCACCTCTCGACCATCTGTTAGTTGACTATAAGCAGAACACTAAACAGCTGACTGCCAAACACACTTTCAACCTAATCATCTGCACTCACATATATTTATACATCTATATCTAGATATATAGATTTATAGTTATATGTGTGTGTGTGTGTGTGTGTGTGTGTGTGTGTGTGTGTGTGTGTGTGTGTGTGTGTGTGTATATATATATATATATATATATATATATATATATATATATAAAGAGAAAAATACATCAGAGAGCAAAAAACATAGAAATGTTAAAATGATAGCCAGTTAAATGGACTTCTTCTGTCAGGCATAGTCACTGAATTTGATCACATTTTAGCTACAAATGTTAAATAAAAGAATAATCAGGATCAGAAAAATCTGTAATATGCCTTAACTTTTTTTGTGAAACCATGTGTCTGTCTGCTAATATATGCATGGTTCAAGGATGATTACTAAGCTAATGACCCTAAAGGGTCTTGTTAAGCCTAGGCATGCATCCCAACTATAATTGACAGGTTATGATACCACTCATTTTATATGAAGTATAGCTTGGGTATGAGTGTTCGAGCATTTAAAACTTCCCCCTTTCAAATACGGATATAGGTGGCAGACCAGGGGTAAATTTAGATTACCCATCCACTGATCCAAGTTGTGCTTAAATAAGTACATGGAGGAACTCTACTTCACGTGGATGGGAAGTCTGTTCTGAAGAAAGATTAGTCTCTGAGACACATAACTGCACCTCCAACATTAATTAATTTGCAGATGAGTTTCAGGTTCCTAGACTGGATGTTTCTGATACTATTTGTTTTATATGTGAGCAACAGGTACATAAGGACTAGATTGGAGGCTGCTTTGAAGGTCAGGCATAGATTACTCCTCACCAAGTACATGTAGGAGACTGAGTACAAGGATAAGGCTTTGAAGTAGTCTGCATTGGATATGTTGTCTGCACCAAGCATTATTTTAGTGAGGAACCTCTGTGGATGCTCCAGGTCATATGTATACCAAAGAGGGTATTGTACTCAATGACAGATGAGACCTGAGTAGAACATAATGGTGACAGCGTTGGAATAAGATGGCATACCCTTACTTATAAATTGTGCAACTTATAATGATTTTCTTACCACAGTAGACATGTGATTGTCAAAGGCCAAGACATTGTTTCCATCTTTTTCCATATCCCTGACCATAGGGAACATATCAATGAAAATGACCATATCAATGCAGTAATTTTCAAGGGTGGTCATCTTTCTGAAAGATACTACTACTATGCATTTATTTGCATTGAGTTTTACACCATGGCTCTGGTGCCAGTTATTAGTCTGTGTCATGCCAACTTGGAAGATGTTCGTGTCATTGAAGATTCTATGACTGTGCCTAATTTACGAATGTGAACTGGGTCATCTTAAGGCCTTTTATCTTAGCCTTGACTTCAGAGAAGTAGACACCAAAAAGGAACAGCCCCACACTGAGTTACCAGGGACCCTGTTAATGACTGGCCTTTTTGTGGAGGTAGACTCACCTATCCTGATTTATTCTATCCTATCTGTGACCCAGCTGACTATCCAGTGGGTAACATAGGGATTTATACCTAGTTTTTTTGGGTCCCTGTCAGTTCAGTGAAAAATCAGTTCATCGAGTGGCATTTTCAGTGCAATTGCATCAAACATGCTGGTCGTCGAACTGTTCATACTGAGATTGTGGTAAAGTAAGGATTGGGAAATTTGCCTTTTCCCCACTGTAGTGTGATCTCAGAGCTGGTATATATAATTAGTGGGGAGTGTGGGGGCTGCTGCCCCCCCACATGAGGGGAATTTGATGAACGGCGTTTTCAATGAAATGTCATTTGTTGAAATGACCATTCAATAAAGTGAGATAGACCCATTTTTTGAGCTTGTCTACAATACCTGAATGGGCTAGTGGGACACATTTTTGGTCAGGTTGATGTAGGCATTATGAAACAGTTTGGCCTTGATAATTACTTTGGTGACCTTCTTAAGAAATCAACAAGTCTGAGTAGACATTGTTTCCATCTGTTTCCAAATCCCTGACCATAGGGTCATCTCCTAGGGATGTATTATCAATGCAGTCATTTTCAAGGGTGGTCATCTTTCTGAAAGATACTACTATGCATTTGATGAAAACGAATGGGCTAGAGCTGATGTCTGAAGATTTGCTGGATCTTTGTCTATCATGTCTATGACTATTCTTCTCATGACCTTACAAATGAGACTACAGAAGCTTTTGGGTCAGTAGTTTCCCAGGTTGTTGGATGAACGTCTCTTTTGTGGAGGGATAACAGGTGAAGTCCTTCATTCACATGGCATGAAGCCTGTTTTGAGGTTACAATAGAATGGTGTTTCTTGTGAGCCAGATAGGTCATGTTTCATGCTATTAAGGATGCACACTGGGATGTTATCATGTCCCATTAATGCTTCATTTTTGGCTTTAGAGAGCACATTGATGACTTGTTTCCTAGTGATAGTTGGGGCAGCTGTGAATGGGAGTATTTTTTAAGACTTGTCTGGGAGAAGCCGGGTAAAACTGGAAGTGAATTTAAGGGCCAGTAGATTTGTTATATCCTCTAGCTCTGTATATGTGACTCCATTTACAATTAGTTTGTCAAATTGTTGTTTATTGTTTTTGAGGGTTCAGACATAGCTGAAAAATGATTTATGGTCATCCTTACCCTAGGAGGTTACTTCTACTCCAAATTTGGCTTGGCAAATGTAATTAGTCCCCTGAGCTGTTTATTTAGTTTGACTGGGGGGGGGGGGGTCTAACCTTGCAGGGCATTGCACTTTCTATTTCTGGCCATGATTTTCTTCCCTTTGTTATACAATCTATCGATGACGGAATTCCATCAGGGTGGACTGCTTTTAGAGTTAGTCTTGTTCTTATTTTAGGTAGATATCGCTGACTCGATGCAGCTATGACACTGCATAGATAGGGGCATTCCCTAGGTTTGGGGGGGCTTGAAATGTTGCCAGGGAGTCACTTAAAATAGGAAGTTAGCCTTGGAATAATTAGTAAAAGTACCAGGGTTACCTGGTTTTCAAAGATTTATTTTTTATTTCAAAGGAGATGGTTTTATGGTTCAAACTCACCACTGTGGAGGATATATTTGGGTGAATGCAATTTTTCCCCATGTTGGTGAGAACTTGGTCAAGGATGTTTGTATCCCATTGGATGCATGGACTAATTGGTCCAGGGAATTAATGTTGATAAAATCCAGGCATCTTTAAGCCTGCAAGTTTGAGGTGGTGTATAATTCCCAGTCTATAGCAGGGTAGTTGATGTCATCCATGCTTATGGTGTTGAGCTGAATGGAGAGTGACAAAAAACAAAATAAAATATGCACATTTCCTGGGTCACAGTACGAGACCTATTGCTTACATGGATATGGTATAAGTTTTTTCTTATGGAGAGTTGTACATGGAGGAGCTCAGGTCTGTCATATTGTTCGACTAGCCTTGAGGTGTGATTATTTTTCATGTTAACTGAGGCACCTCGACCTCTTGTCCTTTTGTGTGATGTACATGGTCAAAATGTGTGTAGCCCATTATAGCCCTGCATTGCTTAGGTGTTATCCATAACTTCAAACAATGTCTCAGTAGCTACAAAGACAGTTACTTTCTCCAGGGTGAGGAGAGCTTACAGGGAGTAGAGATTTTTTTTTTTGTTTAGGCTCTTGGCATTGAGCAATGCCACCTTTAGAATGTTGTGAGTTGGTTTAGCTATGTTGGATGGTTGGTCAAGTTAGCAATGCCTAAAAAAGGAGCTATAGAGGCGGAGAAGGCTATAACCAATGTTCAAATGCCTACAGGGGACAGGTGCAGACCATCCTCAATGAAACATCATGGTTGGTTGACAATATCCTCCCAGGCTGACAAATACTGTACTGCCTTCAACTGGCACCAAAAAATATAAGCCATTTATTAAAATCAACTATTTTTGTTTGTATTTCAACATCATCCTCAGAGAAGGTAGAATCCTGCTCAGTGCTAGGCTCATGCCAGCCTGGGACACATATTCTAAGAGCTCCACAATGTCTTTCTTCATATAGAACAGCAAGGTATATCTCAGATCATGTACTCCCACATGGACTATGTCTGAGTCTTACTAATACTAGTGGTTCAATGACCTGAGTGCTTGTGTAATCTGGCAGATCCTAGCCTTTGATAGGCAATTGACTGTGACACTCTTCTTGCTAAGCCTGGTGAGTGGGACTCCAGTGTGCCTCACAATGGAGTCTCCTATGACCAAAATGTTGGACTGCATAGTGGCCTGCTTTATGGGTTTAGACATAGAGACGTTGTCTATAGGTTCATAGGTAATTATTTTTTTATTTAACATTTGTTTACGGGGATAGTCAGACTGGGTTAGAGCCTTTTTTCAGCAAAGGCCTGGAGATAAAAACTCTAGTGTCAAAATTACAATTATTTAATAAAACAAAATTAAAAAAAAAACTGTAGAAATACTCATCATAAAATACATTGAGATACATCAATATAATGATTACAAAGTAAGATACATTGTAAAATAACACACATTAGCAAAGAGTTACATTGAAAAAAATGAGTAATAAAGTAAAGCAGGTTGCTAATAAAGTTAGCAGATTGCTGGAAAAGTCAAATAAGTAAGAACACAGTCAATAGATCAGAGAGTACAGTAATTATGTGAATATTCATCAGGTAGGGGAGGACATGATCTCCTAAATGTATAATGCATAACTAGAGTAAGTTTTGGTATTGAGAACTAAAGAGCAGAATAGAGTAGTATAGGAAAGGGATGGAGGGAGTAAAGAAGAGAGCAGAGGAAGAGAGACAGGGTAGTGGATGATTTGTTAAGGTAGGTAGGTGAGGAAGTTAGGGTGGTGGCTTGTTGCTAAAGAGAAGGAAGGGGCTAGGAATTGTAGAAAATATGTAAGTAACTACAGACGGTGGAGATGAAGTGATAGAAGAGCAAGTTAGTGAGATGATAGATGAGTGAAAGTGTTTAGCCAGGACAGGTACATGAGCAGAGTCAGTTGTTACTGAGGAAGACTCTTAGTAGATTTTTGAAGTGAGTTGGATCAGTAGTAGCTATGATGGGCTGAGGGACAGTATTCCAAATTTTGGAGGTGTAGTTTGAGTACAGAGAGTCACCAGCTTAATTGTTGGATTTGGAGACCTGTAATAACGATTTATGTGAGGAATGAAGTGGACAAGAATTAGTATAAGGTTGAAGCAAAGGCTGAAGGGCAGGAGTTTTATCAGCTTGGTGTACCACTCTGCGAGTGACAGTGAGCTGAGTGTAAATTAAGTAATGGGGTAGTTCTAGCCAGTTTAGTTGATGTAAGGCAGTGCAGTGGTGAGACCTGCATGGGTAGCCGGTAGCAAATTTAGCTATTTTATTACAGCAGGTTTCACACTTACTTAGATCAGTTTTGCTTATGTTAGTTAAGCTAGGAGAAGTCGAGTGGAGAGAAGATGACTTCTGGCTATTGCCTGTCTGGAGGTATTAGTCAGGAAAGGCTTGATTCTGTATAGTGATCCTAGTGTTATATGTGTTTTCTTGATGGACTGTGATAGGTGTAAGTTGAATTTTAAATTATTGTCGATTAGAACAACTAATAATTTTGTTTGGATTATGGTAGGTATTATGGTATTGTTGGATGAATTTACTTAGAAAGGGGTTGGGGGATCTCCTGACTTGGTGGGGTGAAAGAGCATCTATTTAGTTTTGTATGGGTTTAAAATTAGTTGTGAGTCAGATAGCCATGATTCAACAGCTAGGAAGGACTGCTGAGTTGTGGTGACAAGTTGTTTTAGAGAAGGTACAGCAGAGATAAGCACAGAGTCATCTGTGTATTGAGCGAAGGAGGCTAGTGGAGAAGAAGTATGGAGACAGTTGGTAAAAACAGTAAAAAGTAGAGGGTCTAGGATAGAACCTTGGGGCACCCCCATGTTCACAGATAATAGGGTATAATAGTTCTTGTTTGCCATTTGCCAGCTTGCTGTCAGTCAGATAAGTAACTGTGGAACCATGCTAGAAAAGAATGGCTCAGTTGTAGAGTAGAATGTTTGTTCAGAAGTTTCTGATGGGAAACAGTATCAAAAGCTTTGGATAGGTCCAAGAAGATGGAGGAAACTAGTTTCCCATTATTTCTATGATGGTTTATGGTATTAGTAAAGCTTAGGAGGACAGTTGTAGTACTATGGTTTGGGCGGAAACCATGCTGTGTGTTAGATAAGAGGATTTTAGATAGTAGATAGTGTAAAAGCTGTATGTGAATACATTTTTCTAATAGTTTGGAAAGGGGTGATAAAATAGCAATGGGTCTGTAGTTAGAGAAGTCAGAAGAGTTACCACCTTTGTGCAGAGGGATAACATAAGATATTCTCCAGCATAAGGAAATATAGTGATCTGAGATAGAG
Source organism: Protopterus annectens (assembly GCF_019279795.1). Lineage (NCBI taxonomy): Eukaryota > Metazoa > Chordata > Ceratodontiformes > Protopteridae > Protopterus > Protopterus annectens. Next base: position 1,328,469,552 of record NC_056729.1, on the reverse strand, counting down.
TGGTTGATCAGAATACTGATGGGATAGGCAATAACATCAGCTGCTATTTTTAGGAATTCTGAAGGTAAGTTGTCTGCAGCAAGGGTTGTGGGTTTGAGTTTAGAAAGTATTTTTTTATGGTTAGAGTTTGAATAGATTTAAAGATGAAGGTGTCTCTGGTATCCTTGGAAATATTTTGAATAATTGGATGTGCATTAATATGAGACTTGGAAAGTGAGAGGATGGAATTTGTAAAGAAAGTGTTGAATTGTGTCGCCATACTGTCACTGTTGCTGGTGGTAGAAGCAGTAGGGGTGGATGTTTGACTGGGTTAAATGAGTTATTTTACGGCGGACCAAAATTTTTTGGGATTGTTGAGGTGCTGTTGTTGTATCACAGTATAGTATGTTATTTGTCTAGTTTGATTTGGGACTTGGCTTTACTTTGGAGTTGTTTGTATAGGTCTAGGTTTTATCTGATTTTTGTTGAGTACCAGAGTGCCCCGACTTTATCTTTTTGCTTGAGCAGGTTTTTAGTGATTTGTTAACCGTGACACATAGTTGGATCTTATTCTAGAAGTTTTATAAGGGGCTACCCTCTTTATTATATCAAGGAAGGTGGTGTTAAAATAGTGTACAGCAGTGTCAAGAGGTAAAGATTTGAGTGGGAACAAATTGCAGTGTTGTAAGAGTGAAATAAATGTTTGAGTATTGAAGTTCTTTTTGTTGTGAATCTGACAGAAGAAGGTTTGCCTGGGGCTAAAGCTGATGTCCAAGTAAATAAGTAGGGAGATGGCCTCTAGTGCGATCAGGGAGGCAACCTGATTGGAAGGCTAGGAAGGTTTGTTGGTTAGGATCCCATCTAGTATTGATTACCTTTTGGAAACCTTGTCTGTTCTTGTTGTGATTTGTATTACCAGTGAGTAGCAGTATAGGTTAATAAAATTAGTGGGACTATGAGAGTTATAAGAATACCAATCACTGTTTATGTTGCCCATTATGATGGTTTCTTGTGAGAAGACAAAGATATCCAGTGAAGTATTTCCTCGATTGTGGTAGCATTGTTACTGGGAGGAATATAACTGGTGATAAGTGTTAGATATTTACTGCTGTTTAGTTTGAGCTTAGTAAATAATATTTCAACATTACTAAATTCAGGAATGCTTGGTTTAATAAGTTCTAAATTTAGGTTATGTTTATACATTATGGCTATACCTCCCCTGTGCTTATTTTTTCTATCACAGCAATGCATGTTATAACCTGGAGGGAAAATGTTATTAAATTACATGTTTTAGCTAGGTTTCGGTAAGTACCACAATATCAGGGGAGTATTGGGATAGGCAGACATGTAGATCATGGACCTTATTGACTACACTCCATAGATTCATGTTGAATAGCAAGAGGTTTGAGCCTTTTAGGCAGGCAGGTATTACTGAACAAGGGAGTGAGGTGGGAGGGTTGTTGTTGAGCATATCTGGGTCCAGGGTTAGGGTGAATTTCCCCACTGAGTTTTAGTTGTGAAAGGTAGTAGAGTAAAGCTTTGTAAAGCTTTAGTGAGCTTACTTAGGAATCTGTTATACCTGAATAGTATTTGAGAATTAGAATGGAATTGGATGCATTTGTATGGAAGGTAGCCTATATATGTTGCGTTATAGAGGTTAGGGGTAATTTTATAGTCAGTGTGTAAAGTATGATATGGTTGAGGATTTGTTACAGTGTGTTAGGAAAAATGGTTATGAAGCTGATTTTGATAGGATGTTAGGTGGTCAACAAGTAAAAAGAGGATGAGACTCATGAAGCAAGATATCATTTTTAGTTGTATAGTAAGGGGAGAGGTAGACATTGTAAATAAGGAGGAAGATGTGATGTGGAATGGGGAAATGGAGGTGATAAGGTTGTATAGGAAGGTGAGGTGTATAGTTTAGGGTATCAGAAATAGAGGGGAATTGGTTATAGTGTGTTTTTAGGAAGGAAAAGAAGTTATAGAAGTAAACAGATGTGAACTGGTATTGGATGTGTGTGAGTAATGAGGGGTAGATAAAAGTAGGAGGTGGAATGGTACAGATGGCAGGCAAGAAAGGTTAGAAAGGAGTTGAAGTGGAGGGATAAGGGGTTGTCAGTATGTTGCCAGTTAAGTATAGAGTAGTACAGAGGTTAGCAGAAGATAATTAGATATAGGGTGAGGGAAGGAAGGAAACTGGAAGTTGTAATTGGTAAGAAGATATTGTGAGAGAGAGATGTGGGTGTGGAACATTTGTAGTGTTGTTTGATCAGTTGACAGTAAATTGGAGTGAGTGGTTAGTTAGGGATAAGCTTAAGTGTAGTGGGGGTGAATGGAAAATGGGGACAGGGTAGTGGAGCAGAGTGAACCCAAGCATAGCGAGGGTGAACAGAGCAGGCTGCACCAAACCGCCGTGGGAGACCAAGCACAAAAAAAAAATTAACCAGTGAAGGCATAAGTAGTGGCAAGTTGATGAAGACAATAGTTTTGCCAGCAGAAGAGTATGATGCATAAGAAGTGGATTGCTTCAAGGGAAGGGAATGGTACAATGTGCCCGACACTTCTGAGGAGAAGTTGTTGGTGGCCAGTGGTGCAGCGGTTAATGCTGTCGCCTCACAGCAAGAGGTTCTCCGGTTCGATTCTCGGATGGGGTGCCTTCTGTGTGGAGTTTGCATGTTCTCCCTGTGTTCGCGTGGGTTTCCTCCGGGTACTCCGGTTTCCTCCCATATTCTAAAGACATGCTTCTGGAGCGTTTCTCCCCGGGTCTCTGCCGAAAACAGGATCTGTGGAACCTAGTCGGACTTTCCCGGTCAACAAATGTTAAATAAATAAATAAATAAAAAATAAGTATATTTCTCAAACCCAGGTCTGTAGGACAAATAGGTTGAGGGAAGTAGGTTCTAGGATAAATGGAATGGGAGCATATAAGTAGTATTAGTGCTCTGAACAGGAGTAAAGAGTTGAAGGTGAAAGAAAATGTAAGTATACTAAAATGAGACTAACTACTGAAACAGAAAAACACAAGTCCAAGAGAGAGGATAACAGTATAGGAATTAATGGTGGGATAAAGCAACTAAGTGGGGATAGAAGAGAACAAAATATGTTGGAGTAGAGCAGGGGTTCAGCTTGGTGATATGTATACAGCCATTTACGTATAGCTGTATACCAAAAAATATATTAAAATGATTAACATACATAAGTATAAAGATGACTACTTGCAGAATTGTTGTGTCTGTTTTGAGAGGAGTGTTATAGCCTCTGACTGAGCTGAGGCAGGGCTTGTGTTTTGCTCTGCTGTAATGGCCAAGTCTTAAAACTTTAGTCTTTGTACAGAATCCACAGAAAGTGCACATAAAACCTGATAAGCAGTACAGACAGCTCCGGCAAACCACTGGGCATGGTAGGGGAGGGGGGAGAAGAGTTAGGGATTTATTAGAGTTACTTTAGTGAAGAGTTACTGAATTACTATGCTAATGACCCCAGGGGTAGGGGCTTCTTTAAGCCTAGCTATGTTTCCCAAATATATCTGAAAAGTGTTGATGTTCTAAGGTTAATTTTAAGGGGTATATGTAGGCTTGGGCAGGGGTGGTCAAACATTTACAGAATGCCTCGGTCTAAAAAAGACATAGGTGACAGACCAGAGGTAAATTTCTGATTCCTCGGCCACTGGTCCAAATTACATTTGAACTGGGTTAGGGAAGAACTCTGCTTTACATGGATGGGTATCCTGTTCCAGAAAAGGGATAATCTTCAAGACACATATTTGTCCTTCCAACATGTCCTATTTATGTTGCAGATGAGGTTTAGGTCCCTATATCAGGTAATTCTGATGATATTTGTTTTGTGGATGTGCAACAGGTCCATCAGAGTGGGATCAGGGAATGCTTAGTATGCCAGACATAGACTATTTCTCAGCACTCTGTAGGAGACCAAGTACAATAATAGGACTTTGAGGCAGACCGTACAGGACATGTTGTTTATACCCTATATTATTTTTGTGAAGAACCTCTGTGGATGCTCAACTTTTTGCATATGCCTGTTCAGGAACATACTGAAGGGACCAGTGTACTTGATGGCTTGTCTTATGAGAGTTGAGTAGAGCAGAACAATGACATCCTTGGGCTTAAATGTCATACTCTGGCAAATACATTGTGCAACACAGAATGATTTCCTTACCACCGTAGACACTCAATGGTCAAAGGCCAGGTTACTACCTATATGCATTCAAAAATCATTGACTGCTGGGTCTGCTCTTCAGCGGTATTATCAATTTAGTAGTTTCCAGGAGTAGCCATCTTCCCAAAGGATACCATTATGCATTTCTTGGCATTTTTAGACTGTCAATCTGGCACCACTTATTGATCTGTGACAGACCTTCTTCATGGGTATTTGAGTCTTTGGGGGATTCTATGACTGTGCCTAGTTTGCGATCATCTGCAAACTCGGCCAACTAGAAGTCTGTGATACTGGCCTTAATGTTAGAGAAGGGGATGCCAAAAAGGAGTGGCCTCAGCACTCCACCTTGTGGAACTCCATCGCTGACTGGCCTTTTCATAGAGGTATAGTCCCGTATCCTAACTTCATGGGTGTTATCTTCAAGCCAGGTGGCTATCCAGTTGGTGACATAGGAGTTTATACCTAATTTCATGAGTTTGTCTACAATGCCTGAGCAGGGTATTGTGTTGAATGCTTTGGCCAGGTTCAGGAAGGCAGTATGCAGTTTCCTGCCCTCATTCATTCCTTTAGTGACCTTCTTGAAGAAAACTACCAGGTGGAATAGGCATGACCTCCCCTTGATGAAACCACACTGGATTAGATCCCATGTATGAAGGTATCCTATGACATTGTTTATCATTTCCATGATAATTCTTTCCATGGCTTTGTATAAGAGGCTAGTCAGACTTCTGCGTCTGTAGTTACCTGGTTTCATAGATCACCTGCCCTTGCACATATGGATGAAAATTGCAGTCCTCCTTTCACTTGGCATGAAGCCTACCTTGCGGCTATGATTAAACAATCTAGTGGTTCTGATTGTTAATGTCTCCTGCTAGTAAGGATGCAGCATTCTTTGCCTTGGAGTTTGCATTAAGGACTTGTGACAGTTGGGGGAGTTATGAATGAAGTTATTCCTTGAGGGGTGTAAAGGGTAGAGAATGGGGTAAACTTGGACTTAAATGTGTTGACCAGAAGATATGCTAAATCTTCTGGCTCAGTATGGGTGACATCATTTTAAATAAGTCAAGAACATTGTTGTGCATTGCATTTGAAGTGACTGTGAGTAGAAGCTGAATTTGACACAGTGGGTGTTGCTTTGGTTGTATGCTTTTGAGGTCACTAGGGATACTTATTAGAATCACTGCATCTGGAAGACCTTTGAGGCTTTAGTTTGGGCAGATGATAGAATATGTGAGACTGTGTTTGTTCTGTAGTGTCTGTGACTGGTATTTTATAGTATTTATTGTGGATTCCTGACAACTTGTTTGGTATTTATAGTGGCTGTAAAAAAGGGACTTGTCTTTAGAGACAGTGTATAAATACATCTCTTACATACTATATTGTATTGTTTGAGAATTAGGTGGTTGTCAGTAAATGTGAAACAATTTTTACATTGTCTCAGAATGCTTATTTCTACCAATCTGGCCACAGAGACATTAGGAAAGTATAAATCCATGGTTTTGGGCATATACATATGTGTGTGTGTGTGTCGGTGTGCATGTAAGTGTGTGTGTATGTGTGTGTGTGTATGTGTGTGTGTCTGTGTGTGTGTGTGTGTGTGTGTGTGTGTGTGTGTGTGTGTGTGTGTGTGTGTGTGTGTGTGTGTATATATATATATATATATATATATATATATATATATATATATATATATATAGATATAGATATAGATATATATAAAATGACCATAAAACAAAAATACTTCATACCACCAAGTCAAGTGTAAAGAAATATGTTTTAACAGCAACGATAAAAACAATACAATGGATAAGCGCTTTCAAACTTGAACAGTCCTTCTTCAGATCTAGCAAAACATACTAATGAAACAAGTTATATAATTCAACAACCAGTGAACGTCTAACACTGGCTATCCAGCAAATGAAAATATATGTTTCATTACCCATTTAAGCATAAGTAGAAACTCGTAAACATTGGATGGTCTTTTCCAGAAATCAACCAATCAGTAAAATTAGGACTAATGCATTAACTAATCAGAGAAATTCAAAATAGTAATAATAATAATAATAATAATAATTTCAACCTACATGTAAATAGCAAACCTAAGTCTCCAAATCCATGTATTAAATGTGATGCACGTTATAAAATTAGAGACAAACATGCCACTGTCAATCATACAATGTGGCTAAGAATTCTCAGAGCAAAATAAAAATATCACATAAAAATATGCATAACTATATATTCCTGTACAAACCTCTCTATATCAATCACTTGCTAACATATAAACATTTAATAAAATCAATATATAAAAACAAAATGATGCACTTAAAATAAACCAATGTTATATCATAAAATCATGGCAAGAAAATCTCCTGCCACTTGATTGATAGGTGCCTGACCAATCATGAATTCCATTTAAGCGCGTAAGGCAATGAAAACATCTTGTTAAAAATACGGAAGGTATGAACCTAAAACAATGTTTACTGTTCATATTCTAAACTGCAACAAAAGATTTGACTATAACAACTTCGAAAATCTATAACAACTTCAAAAATGCAAACAGACGTTCAATAATAAATATATGTATATTTATATATCACATGTTATCTAGCAATGTACAAACATTTTATATTATATAGGTTCATAGGTAAGTACTAGGCTATCTGCCTGAGGGAATCTATAAGCCTAGCCAGAATGTGTTGGCTTTTGCCACCCCCTTAGTTTAGTTCCCTATGCCTCTGCCCAACAGAGCCACTGCAGTGATCCCCGGGGTAAATTTTCTGTTTCCCATCCACTCATCAAGGTTTCTTTTTAAGAGTGTTAGTAAGGGGCTCTGCCTAATGTAGATTGGAATCCTGTTCCAAAGCATTGGGAGTCTCTGGGACAGGAATCTATCCCTCCAGCATGTCCTATTTTTCGTTGTGGTGAGGTTTAGATCCCTAGAGTGTGTGGCTCTTGGGGATTTGTTTTTTTTTTTAGGTAGAGTATGTCCATCAATTCTGGGTTGGACATGGTCTTGTATGTCAGGCAGAGATCACCTCTGAGTAAGCGGTATGCAACCAAGTACAGCTGGAGTTTCTTCTGTCGGGATGCATAGAGCATCTGTTTCAGGCCAGTAATCCTCTCGGTGAGGTACTTCTGTGGTCTTTCCAGCTGTTGCAGGTGTCTTGTAAGGTACATCCCAAAGGGGGCGTTGTACTCTATGATGGGTCTGATGAGTGATAAAGGAATGAATTCTAGGCCATTAATAGCAATATGTATAACATATATAAAGCAATTGCTTCTAACAAATTGAATATCACAATCTGATTGGATTATAAAACCCAAAAGCACCATAAGGATATATAGAATAATTCTTCTTCCTGGTGAATTAACAACATCCAATCCTAAAGTTCATTGAACTTTAAGGGCCAGTAAAAAGCAGAGTTAAAAAACAACAAAAAACAACCCATATTGCACCTGTTAGCAACAAAAAATACAATCAAAATCAAAAACCACCTCTGACGTATAACCAGAATGTAAATATATAATGCATATGTCGCCTCACAGTTAGACATTGCCCATTCGATTCTCAGTTAGAGCGTCTTCTGTGTGGCGAAATGCATGAACGGGCGTTCCTTCATTGAAGGTTGTGCATTAGGCCCGGCAAGCCAGCACGTAAAACTCTACTGCCAATCATTAGCTGACCGGAGTTCCGCTGTGGCGACCCCTAACCGGGAAAAGCCGAAAGACACAAACATCTGTATAAAATCCGAAAAGCATACAATAAAAAAAGTATCTGCTAGTTCCCCTTATCAAATTGGTCTGCAGCATCCAATACAATGACTCATAGATGTTGCAACACCAGTGAGGAATTACTGAAGACATACAAAGCTCAAACCATGCTGCAAAAAACATGCTGTGAAAAAATATAAATGAATAACCAAACACACAAAAATAAAATAAAGTTTAATGAAACAATATAGACAGTATGCCCTTCAAACAAACCAAATAATAAATGATAGATATATGCCACCAATCAATAGTTAGAAAGCAAGTCGAATCAAAATAAAATAAAATAATATAATATAATGCAATAGTGCTGGCTTAAACTGAAGCAACAATCAATGGTGCCTGCCAAAGCATATATCAATAAATCCTATGGCCTTTTACAGCTGGTTTCAAAGGTACAGCAATGTTTAATCCTGATGCTTTATCGGCTCTCATTTCAATAATAAATCTCATCTCAGCTTGTTCTGTCCTTAGTATTATATCTCCACCATGTTATCCCTCAGAAAGGACTTGTAGTGCCATGAATTTAAAGCAGTGTCCACTATGCTGTTCAATATGTTTGACCAGTGGATTGCTATGATCATATTACCATATATCATTAATATGCTTTGATGTCCATTCTTTGAACTGTCTATTGGTCTTATCCTCATAAGACTGCTGTGGTGGTGCTGTGGTAGCGTTGTCGCCTCACAGTAAGACGTTGTCCTGTTCGATTCTCAGCTAAGGCGTCTTCTGTGTGGAGACATGCGTGAATGGGCGTACCTTCGTTGAAGGTTGTGCATCAGGGCTGGCAACTCGGTACGTAAAAATCTACTGCCAATCATTAGTGGACCTGAGTTCCGCTGTGGCGACCCCTAACCAAGAAAAGCTGAAAGATACAACAACATTGGTCTTATCCTCATAAAAGCAATTACATGATACAAATATCGCAATGTATACTAAATGGCATGTCCTGCAATCAGCATATTCATGGCATAAATATTTCTTGTTCTGTGTAGGATAGATAAACTCATTCATGATAAGAATGTGAGAACAAGAGCTAGACATAGTACAAGGAAATATTCATTTTCTTAAGCTAACACTTTCATGTAAAGACTTATTATTGTGACAGAGGAGCTGTTTCAAATTATGATTCCTCTTGAAATTAAAACATGGTACATCACCTACAATAACTCGAAGTTTGGAATCCAAAGTAATACTCTTCCAATTCGATCTAACAATATCCCATATATATTCAATAGCATTTGAATAGGTCATAATACATCTATTACATCATTCATTCTGTATATCATTAGTGGTATTCATAGTTTGTTGTCTACCTCTAAAAAAACGGTCTTCCAGTTGTATCTCTTATTGACTGAATATGATTCTTCTCAAGTTCACTCTTGGATAATTTATAACCTGTGTTCTCGAGCTTGTTAGTTGTAGTATCAATGGCTACAGCTTATTAAATTTCATCTGCATGAAATGTGAAAAAAATTGATTATTAATTACACTTGTAAAGGTATAAGGAGGATGCATACTATTATGATGTAGCAAATTATTTTTCTAACATTCCTTATTGTACATACTGGTAGTTATTTCACCCCTCTTGTTAATGGATAAACTGACATCAAAAATATCTATATTGGAAGTGGAAGATTTTAAGGAAAATTTAAGGAACTCAGTTGCATTTTCCAAGTAGGCAACAAACTCATGTAGCTGTTCAAAAGTGCCATCCCATAAAAGGTAGATGTCATCTACAAACCTTTTATAAAACTTTAATGAATATGAAAAAGGGTAGTTGTTAAAAGTAATGACTGCTTCCCAATTAGCCAACACCAAATAAGCATATGCATTGGCGCAGGGGGTTCCCATGGCTACACCCTATCTCTGCCAGTAAATATCTTGCCCAAAGATAAAAATGTTGTTGTCCAATACTAACTCCAATAAAATACCAATAAGATATGTTTTATCAGTATCAAAGTCACTATTAGAGGTAATATTAGAGGTAGTAGAGGTGCTTTCCTTTGCTGGGCAGATAAGTTCCTTTGGGGATAAATAACTACCATGTTCTTATATTTACTGATGTTTTATTACTTTCCTCGTTGGGAAGATAATTTTAAAGCCAGGAGAGTTCTGTTTAAATGGACTATCTGGAGACTGTAACATACTTTAAAATGGAGCACTCATTTTTTTCTGTAAGTTTTAAAGTTGTGTAAACTAATTGATAACATATTTTCTGTGGAGAATGTGTGTTTAATTTTCCATTGGTGGACTGCCACAGTGTTTGAAGATAGTTTCTGCTGTGTTTTTCTCTCAAAAAAGTAACTTCTGTGGACTGGTAGTTTTACTGGCATCTGCTGCTTCTCTCCCCTGGGAAAGAGGCATGATTTTCAGCTTGACCATGGAACAGATTGTCAGTCCCACAGATGGCCCTTCTTACAGCCACAAAAAGAAAACGTTACTCAGAGGAGAGCTCAGTTTCTGATTCTTCCTGTGGGAGTTTCTCTGTCTCTGAGACTGTTGCTTGAATGTCCCAATGTTTTCAGTGGGAGAACACTGAGGTTTCTCTGTCCCTCAGAAAATACTGAGTTGTTACAGAATGATTTTCCAGAACCTACACCCATTCCTCCTGTCCTGTCTGCTTTAGAGGATGTATGTCTTACTGCCTGCAATTTTCCTGATAGCCAGCCATCTGTCCCTAAAAAGGATGTATAAAGTTCCTCAGTCTTTTAAATGTTTATGCACTATTCCCAAACCTGACTCAGCAGTATAGGCTTAGTTGACTTCATTGTTGCTAAGCACTTAGTTAATTCCAATCCTACTCTTTCTAATATGGATGGGACAAATGTATGGGGGTGTATATACTTCTACAACTGCAACTTTGATTTCAGAATTTTAAATTGCAAAATTAAAAATTGTCAAATGTAATTGTCAAATTAAAATTTAAAATTTTAATTGTCAGGCTCATATGCAAAAGTTTGTTCAGACATATTGTGAAAGTATGAGGAACATTTTATCTGCACTTTCTTCTTGTGAAGAAAAAATTATTTAACTGACTTAGTTTCTTGTGCTGAATAGGTCACTACTCATTGTTTGCAGTGTGTATATGGTTCTGTTGATACTTCTTCCAAGGATATGGCTGCTGCTACTGTTTTAAGTCAATTTGCTTGGCTACATTTTCAGAACCTCCCAGATGATTTTAAAAAATGAGATTTTAAATTCTCCCTTAGATAGAGATTGAGTGTTTAGCCCTTCTGTTGTAGAGGTGATCAAAAAGTATGATGAAAGAGCAAAGCTGTTCCACGTAATTTCTAAAATTTTTCAGCCTCATTTTCCAAACTGTCCTAGGGATTTTCTTTCTTCTCATCCAGTTTTAGCAAAAAACAGAATAAACAGTCTCAACAAAATTCAGGTAAACAAATGTTTAAGGAGAAGTGGCAAGAGTTCCAAATATAAGTCTCAAACCTTCCAAAATCAAGAACAATTCAACAAGTCTGAATGACTCTTTAAGAGACCTTCTGACTCTCTCCCACCCTGGTCCCTATTCTCTTACAGTAAGTCTGAATTCTGTTTGGCAGCAGATTGTTTCAGACAAATGGAATCTGAAAGTCATTCGCAGGGTTACAGATGGCAGTAGGAGGAAATTCTTCCTTTCCAGGGGGCCATTCCTCCTCCTGCAGATCAGACTGTTTGGTTTCTTCCTGTTCTTCATCACACAGTGACCCAAGGAGTGATAGAACCAGGTACTCCTTCCCAGGTGGGGAATGGGTTTTATTCAAGTATGTTCTTAGTGCCAAAAAAAGAAAATGCTTGGAGACCAGTTCTGGATCTTTCTTTCCTAAACCTGTCTGTGATAGTACCTAAATCAAAATAATGTCACTTCACAACCTGCTTCCTCTTCCTTCTCTTTCAATGTTCCTGATGACATTAGACTTAAAAGGTGCTTATCATCACATACCTATTCATCCAGACTTACAGGAATTTAAGGTTTTATGATGTTGGATCATATTATCAGTTTACCCTTTGTAATATCTACTGCACTAAGTGTGTTCACAAGGTTTCTGGCTCCAATTATAGTTCATTGCAGGCTACCAAGCATCCATATTTTTCCATATTTAGATGACTTGATTATCTTTGCAGTATCTTTTACAAAATGTCAGGAGTCTCTCTCTCTCTCTCTCTTTTAAATGAGTGCTCTCTTGCATAAGCTGGGATTCCAAGAGAACATTCAAAAGTCTTCCTTACAGGATTGTGCTCCTGGGATTTCAACTAGACACCTCAGTTCAAAGAGCTTTTCTTCCACCAGAAAAAAATAAATCTTTATCTAGATCTATTTCTAAGGTTTTCCATTCAAACTTCAGTCACTGTAAGGGACTACCTTAGAATTTTGGGTCTCATGGCATCTATGATTACCCTGGCAAGACTCCATAAGAGAAACAAGGGTCCCCTTCAGAAGATCAAAGTTTCAGAAAGTCGAACTTCATATGGTGAAGACCATATGCTTGACTTTCCAAAATGCCTTTTATATAGAGATTTCAGTACAGAGAGAATCAAGGAATTTACCCTTTCCTTCACTGTGTGTTGTGCGATCTTAGATTTTTGTTGTTTTGTCTTGTTCAGTTTTTGGAAAGCCAATCATATGGTTTCAACATAGATCCAAGAACAATACAGTGGTATCTGAAATCTCTTTATCCCAGCATCAACACCCTTTATCTTTTCAGATTGCTGTACTGGGGTTTGTCAAAAGAGAAAGATTTTGGTGCAGACAGCAGATATCCTTGAATCCATGTCTCCCCGTCTTCATTCCTGCTCCAAAGTAGTCAGTCACCACAGACACTTTGGACTTTGCTTGGGGAGCAGTTTCAGGAGGGATAAAAGTGCATTGAGTGTGGGATACCAAGGACAGATCCAAGCGCATAAATATCAAGGAGGTGCTTGCCCTAATAAAGGCAGTCATCTCTCTGAACCATCTTTGATCCCAGTGACCCTTTTGTGTCATTACAGACAATACCATAGTCATGTAGTACATCAACAAGCAAGGGGGATCCAAGTCATACCCCCATTGAAGACTAGCCACATTACCTTGGGGTATAGCATCACAGTACAATCGCACTCTACAGGCATCCTACATTCTGTCAAAGCAAAACCGTGTCACAGACAAGCTAAACAGGGCCAGTGCAGACCCTCTCAACTGGAAACTAGATTAGGGGGCTCTTCCGAGATTCAATCCATTGGTGTGAAGTTCCTCAAGTAGACCTCTTGCCTCCTCTCTGAGCAATCAATTGGAAAAATTCTGTTCCAAGACTCAGTGCAAGAAGACCTGGAAGACATATGCCTTTTCTTTTCTTTGGACAGGAATGTTCCAGTATTCCTTTCCACTCATAGGTTCATAGGTAGGTACTAGGCTATCAGCCTAAGGGCCTACATACGCCTAGCCAACAAGGTTCCCTGGCTTATGCCACCCAAGAAAGTTATTTATGGATATCCACATTCAGGAGGAATCCACTAAGATCACTGTGGTGACTCCCATCTGGCCAAGGCAACTGTGGTTCTCCATTCTTTTGGAAGTGGTCAGGAGTAATTGCTACAAGCTTCTTCACAGAATGGATATACTCACACAAGAACAGGGGTGTTTGATACACCTGACAACGGTCATCTTCAGTTGACTGTCTGAATGATAGGGACTTAATTCCTTTTAGGTTCCTGTTTTCTAAGGACATGCAGCAGGTACTAATGGAAGCAAGAATGCCTGCTACTTGAAAATCATATATTAGGAAATGGTAAAGGTTTTCTAGTTGGAGCCAGCAACATAACCAGCACCCATTCAAGGCTAGTTGTTCTATGGTTTTACAATATTTGTGTGAGTCACTATCCTGTGGCTTTTCTTATTCCTCTGTCTAGGTTCACTTATCACCCATTTCAGCATGTCTGCCCATGGATCCTTCTCTTTCAGGGCAGTCTTATGGCAAAATGTTCTTAAAAGGGGTTTTGCATAAGAGGGTTCCAAGTAAACCTTGGGATCTAACCCTTGCTCCATTTGAGCCAGATAATCTGGCTGCCTTGAGGTTCTTAACATGGAAAGCAGTTTACCTGATTGCTCTGACTTCTGCAAGAAGGGTATCTTAGTTGCAAGCTTTTATGTTGAGTCAACCCTACCTCATTTTCCATAGGGACAGGATTTCCTTGAGAATTAATCTTTATTTTATGCCTAAAGTGGTATCTGAGTTTACTTTAAGCCAAACTATCTCCTCATTTTCTTTCCTGAAATTAAAATGAGGGAGAAAGGATACTCCATACCTTGGATATCCACAGACAACTCAGGTACTATCTTGACAGAACTAAATCTTTCAGATCTTCAGATCAATTGTTCATTTCTTATGAAAGTAAGCAAAAGGGACAACCTTAGTCAAAACAGACTATTTCCAAATTACTGTCCAAGCTACTACCTTTTGTTATCCAAACCCTAACAAATCTATTCCAGGCAGGGTCAAGGGCCACTCTACTGTGGCCTTGGTTTCATCTATGGCTTTTTGGAAAGGGTTGGATTCTGGAAGTATTCTAAAAACGGCTACTTGGTCCTCTATACCTACTTTTATAAAGCACTACAAGCTTGATTCCTTCTCTAGGTTTAGATCGCATTTTGCTAAAATCATTTCCAGGTGCTCCTGGCCCTTTCTCCTTCCTCATCCCAAATAGAGTTAGCTATGGTAATCTACCCATTTAGCTAAGACTATTGTAGCAGTGATCAATATGAAGAACATAGTTCATTTGCGTAAACTGAAACTACCATAAAAGTAGATGTTCGAATGATCATTGCTACAGTAGTTGCTCCCTGCCTCCCCCCACTTGTATTTTATTGTGCTTTTATGCCACAGTGTGGACATTTATTTCTTGTTATTCTAGAATTGTCCTTTCAAGGCTCAGTATCCCTCTCTCTGCTGGTAGTAAAGTTCTGAAGGGCTTTGTACCCAAACTTGTCTTTTAGTCAGCTCATCTTGAGCTGCTTGACAGTTTGGGCATGTAGAAGGTGCCCTGAAGCTTTGGAAGCTGGCTGGTTGCTATATCCTTGGCAGGATATAACCTATATATAGCTAAGACTACTGCAGAAGTGATCATTTGAACATCTATTGTTATGGTAAGTTACATTTACACAACTATACTTTCACTGTGAATGACAGGTGTTTTGCATTGCATCTGCATGATGACAGAGTCTATCTAGTTTGTCTTTTATATTCTTAACATTCTACCTCTCTCCATTTCTACCTTCCTCCCATAAACCTCAGCTGCCCCTGATTTTACCTCAGATATTTCCCCTGCACCTGACTTTCTGGTAAATCACTGTGGACTGCAGCCATTAAATAATGCCAGACAACAGAGTTTCATACATCACATTAACCAGTGTATGCTCATGCAAAACATGTTGTTCTGTTAACTTTTTAAGTGAATTACAGTAATATTTAAAATTATTGATGTGTTATTTATGGATTTGTATACAATTCTTCAGCATAGAATGTGAGAGATATGCTTCCTCGCTACACTTCTCCCAGCTATATCTTTGTGAATTCCCTGTCCACCACCCATTCTGATAATGCATCTCATGGTTCCACAAGTCATTTAATCAAAAAGTATTTTCAAGACATCCAGGGAGTAGTTAGTTTCTATAATTTGCTACATGTGCCTCTTCCTCTTTTCTTTCAGTTCCAGAATAACCCTTCAAATCTCCTGATATGGTTTTGTCTGCCAGTAAAATGTCCTCTTTTCTCTTCTGGTCTCAGGTGAGAAGAACTTTACATATCTAACCTCCAGTTATATACCTTTCCCTCTGTCGCACAGATCTCTGAGTTTCTTCTGGCAGCCTGATGCTTTTTCCTTATGTAGCTTCTAAAACAGTGTCCCTCAGTATTTAAGGTGCGGTCTAACCAAGACCCTATAACATGAAATCATTATCTCTTTCTTTCTGAAGCCTTTTTTTTCTGAGCATACACCACAGAATTCTGTTTCTGCTGCCACTGATCTCTCTTGCTATTCTCCCAGTGGTCTATCCTAAGTGCGATCAACAGCCTCTGGTCTTTTTCCTGCTTTTTTGCCATCATATCCACTCCTACCAGATGATACTTTACATCAAGATCATTGTATCCTAAGGTCAGTACTCTACTTTTGCTTACATGGAACCTTAATTGCCACTTATCTGCCTACTTGTACAACCTACCCAAGTCATATTCATAGATTCATAGATTTATAGATTAAGAGACATAGAGAAGTCCTTCAGCAGAGTCTTCCATGCATACTTTACTGTTGTACTTATTTATTTTTATTTCTTATTATATGTATCACTTATAACCTCTTCATATGTCATTAACCAAAATTTTGATCCTATTTTCTATTCACTCAGATATGCATAGAACAAACACATTGAAGAGTATTAACTCAGGAAAAAGCCTTGTGGTACTCAATTAGTCACTTTTCTAAATCCTGACATTGTCCTCTCACCATATCCCTTGGTATCCTTCCATTCTACTATGCAGCTATCTAGTTCCACAGTCTTCACCCTACCACCCAAACTTTTTTTTGTTCCCCTGGATCTTATGACACCAGCCCAGTCTCCAGTGCCCCATGTCCATGCTGGGTCTACCAGCCATCCTCCTAGCCCACTGGACTATTCCAGTCTTTGTTCGGGCAAGTCATGGATCCTAAGGTTGCCTTCAGGACTCAGCCATCTGTGTTTCCATCCGGGGGGGGTTCTTTTTTATATGCTCTATCAACTCCCCCCCATGCTCATTGACCATGCCTGAGGGCAGCTCCCATCTTTTGGCCATGCCTCCTTTTAGGGAGTGTTATCAATAAGTGCCCTCCCTCCCTGGATGGGCATACCCATTCTTGCCTGCCACTCTATAAGGCACATGAGCCACTAAGTGAACTTGGGTCATCTGGACTGTAGTGAGGGCTTTATTCCTCTATCACTGGAGCAGCTTCAATCCCTATCATCAACCTTGACAGTTTTCCAGTTAGTGTTCTGTGGAGACCAAAAGAAAAGCTTTGTTGAATGCAGTAGACTACATTTACTAGTGCTCTGTCAATTTCAGATATAACTTAGTCATAAAACTGGATCAAGTTTGACTGACAGCTCCTTCTGGTCATGAACTCATGTTGATTGTTGTCCTGGAGGTTGCAGTTCTTTAGAAAAGCTACTTACCTTCATCTTAGCATTATCACTTTCACCTACCCAGTCACCATTGTTAACCTACAGACCTGTAGTTAGTGATCTATTGAAAAATCTATGTTAGGGGGTCTACAAACACACTGGTATGATTTCTGATGGCTTTACAAGGTAGTACATCTGGTGTTGTGCTTTACAATTGCTAAGGGCATTAGGCTTCCCTTAAACCACTTCTCTCTCTACTCTGGCGTCTGTCACTGCTCTCCACATTCTACCCAGCATCCTTCCCAGGATGGCACCCTCATCTTGGTTTCTTTTGTGAAGGCTGGGCAAATACCTCATTCAGTATTTAAGCTTTTCCCATGGAAGTGATCTTCCTTGCATTATTACAAAGCTTGGTCCATTTTGTCCTTCTATCCCTTCCTTCTTTCTGTTATGTACCCAAAAAAGCCCTTGCTTCTTTTCTTGATTTCTTTTAATAACACTCTTTCAGCTTTAACATCTGCTGCCCTTATCAGTTTTGTTTCCACTAGCTGGCAGTTGTTTCTGTATCACATTTGATTTAAATTTGGTGAAACTTGCGATGCTTCTGCTACTAAGGTCTGCTACTAAGGTTAATTCAATGATCAGCCAAGTGAGGAATACAGAGGGACTATGACACCTCTGGATCTTGAGGATATACATTTAGATTTCCTCACTTTAATTCATACCTGATGATCAAAGGGCAGTTGATTACTAATAGAAGTACCTAGAACGATAATGAGTGAATCAACCTTAAGTTTAGTTCCATTTATGTGATAATGATTCAGAATAATTTTTTCTCAAATAAGATTATACAATATTTCTATACATTAAGTTTAAAGCAATAATCAAATCACCAGAAGTTGACTCAATCTAGCATACTTCTTGAAGAATATAAAATATTGTGAGGAGATAAATAATGACACCCATTTTGCAATCATCCACAGACTTAGTCAACAACAATCTTTGTGCATCTGTCTTCCAAATGGAGATGTAAATGTCAAAGAGGAAGGAATATACCACAGAAACCCAAGATAATCCACTACTGATGAATCTATTAAATGATAAGCTGTTACCAAATGTTACTGTGTTTACAGACATTTAATTAGCAATCAATTGAATAATAAATGTTTTAATATTGGAGCTGGTAAGTTTATCAATAATGCCTGCATGGAATGATATTGACTGCAAGAGTGCGATAAGTGACATGGACAGAATGATTTCCTTCGATGGCAGCAGTCATATGCTTAAAAAAGTCAACCAAAGTAAGCAAGCAAGATTTATCCTTTGATAAAACTTCATGAGGATGAAGTATTTCTGTTACCTGTTTTACTGTTATTGAGACTAAGATCTGTTCCATTATTTTACAGATGATACTACCGAGATCAATGGAAAGCTAGTGAAATTATATCCATCCGTTCCGGTACCAGTCAGCACATTGGGCAATGAGCACTCTCCAGCACTCATTGTTTTCATAGCCATTACAGATTTTTACAGGGTCAGGTTGCTAGCCCGGCACTCAACCCTACCCCATGTATACACATGGGGTTGGGCACACCACACTCACATGCACACTCATACCAAGGGCCAATTTAGAGTGCCCAATCCACCTACTGCATGTCTTTGAATGTGGGAGTAAACCAAAGCACCTAGAAGAAACTCATATGAACACAGGGAGGACATGTAGACTTCGCACAGAAGGCACCCCAGCCAAGAAATGAACCGGAGAATCTCTTGCTGCGAGGAGGCAATGCTAACCAGTAACCACTGCATCACTGCACCACCCAAATAGTGAGCTTAATGATGCAATAATATTCAGGGCCAGTTATAATGTCCTTATGTAAAGGCAACAAAATGCATCTTCTTTCTAGATCAGGCAATAAGCTGTATAGAGGCTAAGAATCAAAATTATAGAGGGACTATATTATCATTCTAACAATAAAACATACTGGTTTATTGTCTAGGCTCACAGAAATGTTATTCTTAATTCTGAAACTAGCTTCTAAGATCTTGTCCAAAGCAACAATGACAGGAATAGTATTAAATGATGCAAGGGAGGGGCAGTGGGGTATGACAGAGGGGAGTTTTGAACTAAATTTCTCTACCAGGACATTTGCTATGGCTTCAATACCAGACATGACAGTGTTATCCACTATACATTTGGTGCAGTATTGTGCTTATTTCTAATACTCCTAGTATATTTGAAATGGTAATTACATTTAATTCATTTTGAAACTTGCTCTTTTTTTAATTTTTCCAAGTCTTTTGGGTTTCTGATACCATGAAGGGAATGAACCCTTTTCCTAAGTCAAAGTATGTTTAAATTTCTTGAAAGTTATTGTTTCAGTCTTTGATGTCAGCCAGAAGTGCTCTTTGCACCACCTGCAATGTGCCCAGTAATGACTCCTTCTGCAATTCGTATGGAGTTACAAGTATCAGTAACATATCTAATTATGAGTGTAGATTCTTTTTTTATAAGACCCATTGCTCCTACTATTAATGGAACTGTCTGGGTGTTTTCTTCTGCATTGCTCTCATTTCTGCCTGCAAAAACTGAAATTTTATGATTTTGTTTCTCTTTGTACTCAAGACACTGTAGTCGCTGGATGTAGAAATTTCAATGATCTATGGTACTTTTGTCTTCTTTTCACAGACCACTGTAACTGGTTTTCTCGCATCTGTCTTTTGAACTGTTGGTAATGGGTGATCCCACGTGATGTAGATTTTTATCATTTTCTATGATGCTTTGTGGCTCATGTTTCCAATAGTTTTCAGCTGCTTCAGTTTTATAATGTTTGCACAATCCTCAGAGCAACAGTCTTGTCACATTATTATACCTTTCAATATAAAGTCCTTCTGCCATTAATATGTCACACCCAGCAACAAGGTGTGCAACTGTTTCCAATTCTGTTTTACAAAACCTACATTTGTCTGTTTCTCCCACATGTTCAACGGACTTTGTAAAAAATGTGTATGTACGTACTGCACTATCTTGGGCCACCAATATTAACCTTTCCCCCTGGATTTACTAGTCTTCCATGCAGGATTAGCTTAGTCCTGCTCGGAAGTGGCCATTTAGGGGCAGGACGGCAGCGCGCCATGCATATTAATGAAGGCACGCTGCCTGAGCTCCTAATCTTACATGGAGCATGTAAGAGTGCAGGGGGAGTGTCTGAGAGCAGAGCTTTCAGAATATACACACCCCTGCAATGAAGAACAGCAGAAAGGCCAAAGAAATGAGCAAGACCGCTCATAGGTGTCCGCATATCCCCAGCAACATCCCCCCATGTGTACAACAGCAATAGTAAATACAAATAAAATAAACAAACCTTTTTTTTTTATTATGAATCCGATTAAAGCCAACTGTAGGTGCATGGGTTTGCCCATCGCTTAGCTACGGTTAATGCAGCTTAAATGGCTGAAGAGGATAACAAGGAAGATATATGCAACTGAAGCAGTATAGCAATAGTGTAGTGGGCAGAGCATGCACCTTACGAACAGGCATTCCCCATTTGAGTCCCACTGCAGCACACTCCATTTTCCATGGTAAATCATGTTATGACCAATATTTTAGTTGCATAACCTACTAAATAACATATATTTGTGAACTGTACTGTATTAAATGCAGATGCGAGGTGTCAGTGTCATAATGTTGCAAAGTCTACAGATAATCATATGTGCCCCATACAGTATACGTACACAGGAATCATGGATACAAATGGAAAGTAAAATGTGTAATGAATGACAACTCCATACAGCTTCCAAATCCCCCACCTTTCCAAGAACCATTAGATATTACTGCCTAAGTCAGTGTAATTGTAAGTGGGAGTAAGCACTAGTAAGCAAGTGTAAGCACCAATTAGCAGTAGTAAGCATATTTAAGCACTAGTAAGCGAGTTTAAGTTGGTTTGCATAGAGATAAGCAATGCACACACAGGTTAAGCAATACTGAAGCTAACTCTCTGTAAGCATATTTAACCGGAGGTTAGCATTGCTTACCCTCACGCAAACCCACTTACAACTGCTCAAAAGAGCCTTAATCACTCTGTAGCCAATGGCCCTTGTTCTGCCCAGCAACAAAATAAACAGCCTTGCAGGTCTTGAACCCAGGACCCTATACACTATAGTCACAGTAGTTAACCACCAAGCCATCACAGCAATACAAAAGAATGAGGTATCAGCAAACACGTCCTCACTATAGTAAAATCAAACTGATCCTGTGAAAGGAATCAGTATACAGTCATATGTTCTATAACCCAGTACATAACATAAATATGTGAACTGGAGAACAGCAGTAAGCCCAGATGTGAGGTGTAATTGTAACAGAGTGTTGGAAGTCCCTAATAAAACACAAGGATCCCATACAGTGTCCGTACACATGAATCATAGATACCAGGCATATATATAAGATGTAATGAATAATAAATCAATGCCAAAAAAAGAAAATATAATGCAAAGTTTAATGTAAGCAATGCTAAGCATTGCACAGGCCAGCTTAGACGGTGTAAGCAATATGTAGGCCAGCTAACTCAATGTCCCCAGTGATATACCCCTTTAAACAATGCCAACCTTAGGTAAGCAGGATTGCCCATAGCCTAGCCTTTTCAAAACCGGCCAGTCATGGAAAAGTGTGGAAAATTGGCCCCATTTAAACCCAACAGGTGGGAATACATCTCATAACTGGTTGTAGCTTCCCCTTGCAGGCACAATGGCAGAAAGGGGAGAATGTGTGTGCTTCCGGGTGTAGTGCTGGTGCATCCAGGAGTCCAGAGTCATGGCAGGACTCCTTGTCAAAGACCATGAGCAGAGACTGCTGCAGGGCCAGTACCAGGGTTCCCAATATAAGGAGGAAGCCTGGGAAAATATCACCCATGACCTCACCAGTGCCACTGGCATACCCCAAACTGGTGAGCAGGTCAGGCATCACTATGCTGACCTGAAGTAGTGTAAGAGGGGCCTCTTGGAACAAGAGGCTGGAACAGCAGGGATTGTCCCAGCTGTGTGTAAGTATCACTCCACTATGTGTGTAATAATTGCCAGCTCATGAATATCGTGGATAGGTATGGCTAAATATTCCTCTTATGTCCTCCACAGCTGCAAGTGAGCAGGCCACGAACCAGGAGGCCCATGGAAGTCGCCTGGAGAAGTTGCAATGTGAGGCAGGTCAGTAATACTCTTGCATGTACTGTCATAGGAAATAAATCTAAAAGTATTAGTAAACTAATTGCCTGTATAAAATCTGGATTGTTTAAGGCAAGTACTGCATACACTGGAGAATATGGCAGGAAGAGTCTCATAAAGTTTGTATGTAAATACAAGAGTAATAGGCTGACAATAAAGGTCTAACTGCAGGACTGCATGTGTATACTCTGGTATCATATGGTAATGTAGATTTGTAATCACATAATAATACTGTTGTATTAAGCACTGTTACTCCCACTGTGCACCATAAATAGAATGTGTAGGAATGCCTGTATATGGCTGGTGTAATCCCCAGAGGCCATTTAGTACAACTGAGAGACACATAGACAGAAAACAGTGAAAAGGCGGACAACAAAACCTGAATAGTACATGCAACTGAGATGTGAACTGTTGTATTTTTAGCACACACAGACATGGTTCGAATCCTGGCTGTGGTAGTAGTCTGCATACAGAATCATACCCCACAACTGTACAGATATGTCCAGAATGTCTAGTAAAGTGGCCCATATCTGTTGCCTGTCAACCTGTCACCCTGGGAAATCAGTGCGATGATCCCAGCTGTTTAGGCAGCAAACAGGAAATACAACTGATTGTCACACATCTATGAGAACAAACCTGTCATTCTAGCAACTCCTGAAACTGTAATGAGAGTAATAAGCCATATATGTCCTATCTACACCCCCATGTTATCAAGCTGTGACCAGAGTATATACAGTAACAGAGTGAGATATATGTGCATAATTCTAATGTGTAATCTGGTACTTTGTGTGGCAGCATTCAGGTAGTGCTAACAAACATTACTCCCACAGGTACATCAGATATGAACACTGTGCCAAGAAATAAAAAGCTTGATACACTGTACAGGTACTGTTTACTCTGGCATTGTATGGAATTGTGAGTGTTGCAGTTGCTCTGAATAATATGGTATCACTGATCACTGTCACCCACATTGTGCTACATAATATAACTGTGTAGGAAAGCCTGTATAAGAGTGTGGTAAGTCACTAAAGGTTGAAGAGGGCAATAGTCTAGATATGTCCCGGTTCACCTGCATGTGGTCAAGACATAGCCAGAGTCTGTGCAGAAAGAGATGGACAGCTATATACACAACATCAGCCTGGAATCTGGGAGTATGTGTAGAAACAGTTAGCTAGTGTTAACAAACATTTCCCCCACAGGTATACCAGGTAAGAGGTGTATACTGCAGGTAAAACCAATTCATGTATAAAGATGACGACACCCATATCACTGTCCAAACTAAGGCTATAGGGTGGTGTAGTAATACTTGTAAGGAACAGATAACAGCACTGACTAGGAAAGTAATGTGGACTACAGGAATATACTAGTTGTTAATGACATCTACCCCCCCGCCCACCATATCTCCAACAATAAACTACATACCCACCTCAAATGGTATGTAATGACTTCAGTGTTCTGTTTGGACATATGTCCTATTGGTTGATAATTATTTAAATCTGTTTCCTTGCATGTGCTATATTGAAATACTCCAACATTGGTGGCATGGTGCCATCAATGTACCTGCATGCTGTTGTTATACCACTGTGGTCCCATATATGCATGTGTTCCATTTGCTATGCAATTGCTCCATATCTGGTGTCTGGGTTAATGTGAATATCTATGCATACTGTTATACCTAACCTTAGAATGTGTTGACTATTACTAACCCACATATGTTGATACACCATAAACACCATTTTGGTTTGGATATCTTCTATGCCAGCTCGAGGGCCACGTGTCGCGACTAGTGGGTCGGCCTGGCTCTCTGACTCAGCCCCCAGCACAGCCACCTTCGGGGCTGTGAAAGTGCAGTGGTGACTGTCCATGGGTGGGGATTTCAGTCCCACTGTTTCCACTAGGGGCTTCATGGGCTTCCAATTTCCCAACACCCCTCCCCATCAAGGTGTTAACCCCCCCACATGTGTCATATACCGCCCCTGTATGCGTCTTGTTTGTCTTGTCTGTTAACCTACCCAACCTACCTACCTCCCCAAATATACCTACTATCCCTCCCCAACATCCCACTCTCACCTGAAAAAAAGGGCAATCTGTTCCCCCCCCAAAAATATCGCCCCATACATAGCTGTCTATTTCGCACATGTGTCCACTGGACACATGTAATCTGGTCTAATTGACATCACAACATATTAATGTTGTCCTCACACCTCTCTCAGGGGTTTGAGTGTCCAAATCTACCTTGAAAGTCTGTGTATATACACAGCTGTTGCTGTAAAGGAAATGGGCAGCTACTGACCTTCCCTACACCCTCCTACACATCCCTAGCTATTTACCCTACTGTCTTTCCCTCTTTGTGCCCTTTTTCCACCACTTTCCTACCAAACCTTTTTTCTTTTCTTTTAAAGAAATTGTCGCCGGGGTAAGTGGGAGTAAGAAATTTTAAGCAGCAGTAGGTGGGTTTAAGCTTGCTTGCACAGGGATAAGCAATGCCTACACAGGTTAAGCAATTTAGAAGCTAACTGAGTATAAGAAACTGTAACCGGAAGTTAGCAGTGTTTACCTCCATGCAAACCCAAGCAAACCCGCTTAAAAGTGCCTTAATCACTCTGCACCAAATGGCCCCTCTTAGGCCCAGCATCGAACCAAGGACCCTGCACATCATAGCTAAAGTAATTTACCACTTAGCCATGTCAGATACATGTAGCCCTGATGTTTTCACAAACATATCATCCAGCCCAGTCATTCAACAGTACAGGAAATGCATTTAAACATGTAGATGTATGTGTGTGTGTACATATAATAATACCTAAATAGATATATACATATATATATATATATATATATATATATATATATATATAAACACATACATAAATATGCATATGTCTGTAGATATATATGTCTACATCTATATGTCTATAGATATATACAGCAATATATATATATATATATATATATATATATATATATATATATATATATATATATATGCAAGCAGATATATATATAACTTTATAGGTATATACAGACATACATCTGTAGATAAAAATGGGAACATAACAAAAACATATATGTCCACATGCACCGTTAATGGAGTTGAAAGACAACAAACAACATATGTCTTGTATGAATAGGTACCCCCCCCCACACAGCCATACACGTCTCCCTTGAAATACACTACCATCTGTTGCAGATCCCGTAACCAGGACCTGTCACGACATTGGCACAAGATGTTAACAGTACTCCATCCCACCTGTATGATGTCAGGCTGGTATCAGTAACATATCATGCAGTACAGTCTGGCTCCCATAGGGAATGTACAATGTGGAAGCAATCAACATCCCTAGGATACATATACACAGACACATATATGCAGATATAGATACACATATATTTATACATACATAGAGATATATATGCAACTACACATACACACACAGAGATATATATAGGAAGATACATATGTAGAAGGTGCACACAATATGGGACAACCACTATGCCTACGGTTACCACCTTACCAACTAGACACCGTATGAGCCACCCATACAAATGACAATCATTGCCTGCAACATATACCCACAGAGAGGTCAAAGGATATAACACCACACACAGGTACAGCGGAGGCCCGGGGAGCATTTCTCCCCGGGCCTCCGCTGAAAACAGGCTCTGTGGAACCTAGTCGGACATTCCCGGTCAACAAATGATAAATAAAAAATAAAAATAAATAAAATAGGTTTGCATACATGGGAAAGCTTTATTTGTGTACTATTACAATTGTATATGACATGTCATATAGCTGTTTAGACACTGACCTGACATCTATATAAACTGAGTAATGCAGCTGTGAAACAGTTATACTAATACAGTAGTCTGGAAAGGTTTACATATGTTGCTGTCCAGGCCGAGGCCTTCAAGTAGTACAATAGTAAAGACAGACTGGGTCACAGGATACCAAACAATCAACAGTAAGTAATGCAGACGTATAGTCTAGCAGCCTCCATTTACACTTTGTACACAATCCCTAGGGGGTAAAGACATCAGTTGACACAATGGGATGTATCTGTTACATAACAAGGCATAACTGACACCATCAAAATCACACTGACAAACAGAACAGTCTGTATGGCAGGAGGCAGTAGGCCTGCATTTACCCAACGTGGATTTTATGGTAATGTATATCCAGATGCCTTAAGGCAGCTTACCTCTAATACCCCCACATGTTGTAACAGCCTAGGTTAGTTATGGTGCATCCCCCCTAGACTCAATAATACAGGGCCATAGACCACTGCTACATACACTGGCCTCTGGAGTGCATAAGGGCACACATGTATTGTGTAGGTGAAGCCCATACATATATGCCCTCAATCCAACAGTAAGTGTGTGGGACACAAAAGCAGTGGACTGATGGCAGGAACGGCAGCATGACTTACTTAAAGCCCACTACAGAACAATCCCTGACAGCATGTCATATGTGCAAAGCCTGGTATGTAGGTGGAGGACAGAGGCTGGAACACAGGCCCATATCTGTAAAACTGTTGTCATACACTAAGCAAGTTACTGGTGTTACAGGATAGTCTGCAACATACCCTTAGTCAGGAATATGAAGTTAGAAACAGAAATGGATGTAGCCATGTACTGATAGAACTCAACACACACACTGCCAGCGATATATCTTACACAAGACCTGTGTGGTGGATAGACAAAACATAACAGGCACACCTCTGGCCATCAAGAGGATAGGCCCACAGTTGAGCGCTATGCAGACTGCATTCCATGTTAAACTAGCATGTACACACAAACCATGTAACACCAGTGCAATACAATGCATACAACAACACTACTCACACTCTGTCTGTAGTTCTGGAACCTCCTACAAATATGCAGCTGACCTGAGTGTGCAGATTCTCCTGTAAGAGGTATTGCTACCTTCTTGTCTGTAACACTGATGCCCACACACAGGAAGGATGTCCATCATATAGGAAAGGTAATGGGACCATGCCCACATGATGTAGGGATTTATAGTAGTTGGTTGCCATGACAGTGGTAATTGGAAGTACTACACAGCATGCTGCATGCAGATAGCAAGTGGAGGACACTGATTGGTGCAGAGGCCATCACCTGATCAGGTGCATCACCTACAAATTCCATACCGCAATCTGTGCAATGCAGCTCATTCCACTTACTGGAGAAAGAATGAGAGTGAGAGAGAGAGTGCATATAAGGAAAAAAAAATACCAAACACTCTAAAAGAGTCTGCAGTCCCAGAACAGGTATGTGAAGTATATAGGTATGTAACTGACTGTAGTACTTGGTCTGTAATAATGAGATTGATGACATGGAATGCTTTATATTTGCCTTCAGGTGTTGTTGTAATGATGTTCAGCTGAACAACTGCTAAGGA
Source organism: Protopterus annectens (assembly GCF_019279795.1). NCBI lineage: Eukaryota > Metazoa > Chordata > Ceratodontiformes > Protopteridae > Protopterus > Protopterus annectens. The sequence continues at coordinate 1,328,441,887 of NC_056729.1, read as the reverse complement.
CAATAGAGTCCGTCCCTGTGGGTAGTGGGTCATACCCCACAACTGTGCAGTGCAGCACTGACTGATAAGATGTAAGCCATCATAGTATGTGTTGTGTAATGGGAAGTATGTATATTACGTGGAAAATAGCTGGTGGTGGAAGTAATGCCATTATGATGGACATGTGGGATCCACAGCCCACCCCTTGCATGATACTCAGGTTAATCTGTATTGTAGCATGCATGAATGCCATATGTGTGTAATAGGGCTACCTGAAATCTGGCTCTACATATACCCCCCTAATGTCAGGCTGTGTCCATATGTGGCACGTGTCTGTGTTGTAGCAAGGCAGAATAGTGCAGCTGTGCAGGAAGGTGTTGTGAGATTATGGACATGATGTCTGACTGTACCTCACATATAGGTATGCATGTGTGTACATATGTACACATATATAATATATATATATATATATATATATATATATATATATATATATATATATATATATATCTATATAGATATATGTGATGTATATATGTGTTCATATATATGTCTACATATGGGTAGCTGTATATTTGTAGACATACATGTATAGGTATATATATATATATATATATATATATATATATATATATATATATATATATATATATATATATATATATATATATATATATATATATATGTCTACAAATATACATCTACCCATATGTAGACATATATATGAACACAAATATACATCACATATATCTATATATATATATATATATATATATATATATATATATATATATATATAGATATATATATAGATATATAGATATATAGATAGATATACATATATATACCTGTAGGCATGTCTACATATATACAAACACACACAAACATATATGTATGTAAATACATGTCCCCTATATTATTACCACAGTGCTGCATGTTATGTGTGAGGAAACAGCACACATAGCAATACACACAGATATCTACAGCTGTCAGTGTGTGCAACATGGATGGGTATGTCACATGTGAACCCCTTGTTGGGACCATATTGTTCTTGTCAGTGAATTATGGAATGGGAATATGGGGATGTATGTCAGGTATAGTTGTGGAGGTGGTCAGGGTTGGTAGGTATAGAGGACAGCCTACAGGGGTGGTATGTGACACATGTGGTGGGTAAACACCTTGGATGGTGTGTGCGGTCTGTGATGTGGATGCCCCAAGGGCCCCAATATGGACACAATGGGAACAAGCCTCCCACCCACTGCTACTCACAACAGCAGTCCACGTCCTGAAGGTGCCTGGCCTGGAGGCTGAGCAAGAGGAGCATGTTGGCCCTGTGAATGTGTACTGGGCACCTCAGAGTGATGTAGTACATCTCACATGTGTCTGTGGAGCCCGTTATGGAACAGACCCTAGACCTGACTGCAGGGGACAGGAACATGTCTGTGTGTGCCCCCAGGGGGGGACAAAATCCCCTAAGTTGGTTCCACCTGATGGTATTGCTGGACCAGTACATGAGGAGGCCGCAGGGTGGGACACACATGTGATGTGGCCGGATAACATGGGCAGAGGACCTTGGAGTGGTGGTTCTGCTTGCCAATAGTACATATACATGCTATTCTGTCACTGTTAAAGAACATATGTTGGTAGTAATAGTCTACACAAAACCAGAACATGTCCAACAGCATGCATAGATAACCGCAATAACACAGTATGTCAGATGCGCAGCACACACATAACAGGCATACCACAAGCATATATGGAACCGTTGTGGCCCTGACAATGGCATGCAGGTAAATAGTCTGTAACAGGCCAGCAATGATAGTGTCCACACAGGGAACATGGCTACAAACACATTGCACAAAGTGTGGTACAGTACAATATCTGCCTCACTGGTAGGTATCCTGTAGCCATACTTATTGAGATGTGTGTACAGTTTGTTGTTGCTGATATGTTGGGAAGGTGACAGTGATGTGTATTAAGAACTGTGGTAATCTTGCTGCATGACCTGCTCACACCAGTGTCCATCTTTATGTCTTTCAGGCATGATGTCTCATGCAAGGCTGCCAGCCTACTCAGCAGTGGAAAATGACATCCTGCTGGATGGACTAATTTATCACTATGCAACTTTGTTTGGCTAGACTGCTCATGATCAGCAGGAGTGGACCACCCTGTGAAATGACTTAGTCCACTGGGTCAAAGATGTTGGACTGCACAACCACAGTTATGACCAGGTCCAGCATCATTGTTCTGACCTGCTTCGCAATGCCCGTCGGTGTGCTGCTGCAGTCCGGGGGGATAACCTTGCCACAGAGGGGGCCATGACATCCATCCCCCCGACACGTGTGGAGGAGCTCCTGGCCAGTCTCATGGCACCTGCCCGTCCAGCCACACATCAACTGCCAGACACCTTTGTGGAGGTGGGTGCCACCCACACACTGGCCGAGGATTCTGCAGGTAAGGCCATAGTGCACCTCTGTAGACCACTGTTGCGTATACATCCGCATCGGTACAGGTAGATCATGCATATCTGACATGTCATAGATATATTTTGTTGCTGCATAGTAGTGATAAACAGATGTCCATATGTGGTAGTACTGTAAAATGTACTGCTGATGTATTGTAATACTGCACCCATCATGTAGCACTGCCACTGTTGTTACCACAGACTTTGCATCTCTCATGCACTTATGTAGGTCCCTCAGGGATACCACCAAAGCAGCAGCTTGTAGCTGGTGAGTATGGTTTATGTAGATGCTTGCCAATACACCAGGCATGTAATGGCTATGGTATATGCCATGCACACATCTAACACACCAACCCAGAATGCATGCTGTACATGTGCACATATTGTTTCTGTGAAATGCACGGCATCACAGGGGTGATCATGATGGGGTATTGGAAGGGTATGCCAGGCACCTGCATGTTAACTAACATCTTGACATTGTGGAATGTGTCCACAGGGAGTAACATAATGGTGAGAGACATGGCCTACAGTGGGGACATGTTTGGAACAACACCCATATACAGTGCAACACCAGTGTATATACCTGTAGGACAATGGCAACTGCTGCAGAGATACACTATGGCATAAGGCATTACAGTGGTCCACGTTATCAGCTGAGACTAGGCTGTAACATGTGGTGTTCAGTGTATGGAACACTGCAAAGTGACACACATGTGTAGGGCTTACTTGTCATGCATCTGCAAAAAGGTTGAAGGAGGGGGGAGGAGTGTCAGCATGACACACCAATGCACTGCAGCAGGGATCCTAAGGATGCTAAGAATGGCTGTATCTGCACATAGTCAGATTCAGGACCTGTGGCAGCTGTAAGCCTACCCCCATAGCAATAATGACGGCAGTGTGTGAATACCAAGGGATGTGCACATGAGTAGACCTTGCAAATCATGCAGAATAGGGGGACATGTGTAGGGCAGATGGCCCACGCTGGTATACTCCTGCCAGGAGTAGTGACTGCTGTAGTACACACAACAAGAGGTGTGACAAACCGTCATGATAAGGGTGTGAACACATATGCCAACATGGTGTGTATGCATCATGGTCAGCATCCGCACACCTAACATATTCCGTAGACACTGCATGTGAAAGTACAGGACATATGTCACATATCGGGCTCATGTACTGCTAAGATATGTGGTGATGTGGTCCTATGGCAGATCAAGGATGGGTGCGTCATATCAATAAGGGTATGTACACCTCCCATAGCCATGGTATGCTCTAATGGTTGTCAGTGTAAGAGTATTGGATTGGTCATAAATGGTCCACTGATGTTAAGAGCTGTGCATCAGACATCAGGTATTCACAAATGACATCTGTCCACATATCATACCAGGTATGTATTTCTGGAAAACATAGGGGCTGTGAGCATTAAAGCTGACATAACTGACACAGTAGTACACATTCAGCAATGGGCTGTGCACTTGTGAGGTGTGGTGCACAGTACATGGCAGGGTGCAGAACTGGTGCACAGAAATACCATGTTCATGGGTGCAGTGGTATCCAGGAGAAGGGGCTTCACCTAGAGACACAGCACATGCATCACACACATGTATACTATTGCCAGCATGGATTGACTATAGCTGCACTACATGCTGTTGGGTACCATATGATATGCATGTTGACAGAGGGGTAATAGGAGGACTGTGTGTACTATCATTGTGCAACCTCACCTGTATGTGTGTGTGTGTGTGTGTGTGTGTGTGTGTGTGTGTGTGTGTGTGTGTGTGTGTGTGTGTGTGTGTGCATCCTTGTGGGTAGTTAGTTTGTCTGTAGGGTCACTCTGGTAAAGTGGAGGGAGGTTGATGCATGGAGGATGCTTGTGTGCATGTGTGTGTGTTTGTGTGGCTAGCTATGTATGCACATGTGTGACTGTGGGGTGTTCATACAGCAGTCCCTCCCTCTGGGATCATGCAGTACATGTACATGGACTGCCACATTACACACCATTAATATTTGTCTTGTGTGTAATCACAGCACAGCTGATAGTATATGGTCTGTAGCATTGAACAGGCATCGAGAGGGAAGGTAGACAACAGGTACACCCTAAATATCGCATTCAGCAGAGAGGTCACCTACAACCCACATATGCAGCACTACAGATGCATTGGGGAAGTACTAGTTAACACCAGGGAGTGTATCCAAATATTACAGTTGTTACATGATAGGGTGAATGAGCAGCATATCTGGCATGTATTGAGCATTAAATACACATGACACACCAGTGCGTGATATTACTGATAGAACATAGTAGCCCACATATATAGGGGCCATGCTCATGATATCCAGACATACACAGGGTGAGCACCGAATGACAGCAGTGAGGCCATCTAAAACCACTACACATAGGTCAGGCAGGTAATATAGCAACAGGTCTTGTGTTGTGACCGCTTGTGTAGGCATTTAGAGGACTGATATGTTAATGAGTGGTATTAATGTGTGTATGTTAACAAGTGTGATACAGGATGGGGTACCACATGGACATATACGTGGGACTGTCTGTAAAGCCATGGACAGGTAGGTATTATGGAGGTGTGTGTGTGTGTGTGTGTGTGTGTGTGTGTGTGTGTGTGTGTGTGTGTGTGTGTATGCGCGTGTGTGTGTGTGTGTACTGCTAGGCAATGCTGTACAGGTTTTAAAATTCATTTATTGTTTTCCCCCACAGGTGGCGAGGTGGGTTAGGGTCCCTCCTGCATGCAATCTGATGTTGGTATCCATACAGATACCGAAGATGATGATAGCACTGTTGAGGCACAGGTGGGGTTGTCAGGGGCCGACACTGCACCATCATTTGACATCTCCCTTTTAGCCGCTCCAACCCTGCACACAGTTTCATTGCCTTTATATACCCCATCACCAGTGGCCATAGCGGAGAGACAGCTGGCATTTGATGGCAGTGCACAGGAAAGTGTGATAACCATGCCTACTGTGTCTGGTCACAGCAGGCATAGCCAGATGTCTGGCAGGGCACCACATAGGCAGATGACCCAGGCTGCTCATGGTAGGGCCACTGGACATCATTCTCCTGGCAGAGGCGACATAGCTGGTACCAGCAGGTGCATGTTTCAGGCTGTCATGATGGAGCAGGCACATATGGAACATTACACCAGACAGGGCCTGAGGCTACAGAGGGCTGCTCTCACATCAGTAAGTGACAGCATCTGTGAACTGTCTGGTGCCATCCATGTTTATACCGAGCTCATGGATAGATGGCATGGTGAAATGATTGCCCTCAACGGCCGTGGTGTGTCCATGCTTGAACGTGTGGTGGGGGTGCATTGACAGCCGTGTGGACATAGGCCAGCAACATCAGCAGCTGGCAGTCAACGTGGACAGGCTAGGACACCAAGGGGCTCCCGTACTGGCAGTACCAGCCCTGGCAGTGGGAGTGGTGCTGTCCACACCACAAGCAGGCCATGTGCATGTGGTCCTGGCCAGTCCCAGGAGGGGCCCTGGTACCAGCGGACATTTGTCATCAGCAGGTGGGAGTAGCACATTTAGGCCTGTACCTGGATGTGCACATGGAACCTCTGGCAGGCACAGTACACATGTCCGTGGCTGGAGGCAGTGAAATGCACACCCTGCCAGGTATGGTCTGCAGCTGTCCATAAACACCTGTGTAGGGCAGCCACATAGCAAAACTATGTGCATGCATACCCACACACTATACAAACAAACCGAGGGCAACCCCATATCTACACATGCTGCAGCACCACACCCTGCTCACCACAGGGCACCCCTCACCCACACACATGATGTCAAATGTATGGCCCACCCTCGGCCTCTGTTAAACTAACATCACAACCTGTGCATATGATGACACCTGTGCCATATCCCTGTCATCCATGCCATCAATGCAGGGACAGGCTAATATGGTGCTGATGCACACGGTGACTGTACTACAGTGTACCACAGTACTGCAGTGTAACATGTTGTAAGGAGTAAAGTGTAATGCATATATGGCAGGTAGTGTAGCCATCCAGCAATGATGCATTATAGCTGTTAGTAACACTGGTTGAATGTGGTCTCTATAATGTTACCCATGTGTGTTGTAGGTGTGCATGTGTCAGCACAAGGATTCCCTGTGCATATGATGATATCTATGTCACATCCCTGTCATCCATGCCATCAATGCAGGGACAGGCTAATATGGTGCTGATGCACACGGTGACTGTATTACAGTGTACTACAGTACTGCAGTGTAACATGTTGTAAGGATTGAAGTGTAATGCATATATGTCAGGTAGTGTAGCCATCCAGCAATGATGCATTATAGTTGTTAGTAACACTGGTAGATTGCGCTACCTATAATGTTATCCATTTGTGTTGTAGGTGTACATGTGTCAGCATGAGAATGGTCTGCAGTCATATTCCACAATGGGGTATGGCACTGTGGTGACACCATGGCTGTGACATATCTGGGGTACAGTTGAACACATGTCACAGGTTACTAAAATGGTTACTGCCTGTGCCACATGGACAGGTGACCTGCTCAGGCGTGTATACCCTGCAACCTGATGTAGACCCATCCACATACACGCACACTGTTACTTGGCAAGACTGAGACTAGACCCCTACCTAGCTATGTAGTGATACTGACGTGTGTGGCTTACATTCCACACACCACACAGCGTTTAGGGTGAGGTGTGCCCCAGGTTACATGTTACATGCAGAACATCCCCAAACATATACAGTATGCTAATGGTTGATGTAATGGGCGTATATGGACAATGTGACATACCTTCATATACACATTAACAGACACATAACAGGCAGACACACATCCAAGATACCAGGGCCTATCGCTGCTAACTTGAACATGTGCCATTGTGTTACAGGTAGGCTGCACACACCACATGCATAACTAGCTTGGATTGTGGTATCTGTTACCTGTATTGTTGATGGTGACAGTGGTAACCATAACATGGTACATGGGACATATACTGGGTGTGCCCTGGTGTAATGACAGTGTACACAGCACCCACATCCCCCAGTGGCTGTTGTACTCCCTGAAACCCATGATGACTCTCTGCCATACTCACCATCACACATTGTCCGCAACTGTGATACAACCAATACTATACCCCAACAGTGGTACTAGAGGAATATGCATCTAATGCACATGCCACATGCATAGTAGGGTGTTGCATTGTCATGTCTCACCTATGAGCAGCAACAACACTATCTGTACTACTGTGTGTCAATTGGTATTGTAATAGGAGTATGTGGCCTCAGAATGCTGTACCCTACAGATATACGGACATGCACAACTACACACACACATGCCAGAACACAATGGGTATCCCATGCCTATCAACCCATTTGTACAACACTGTTGTGCTGGTACTGCAAGGCTCATGTAGTCGGTATGGGGAGGAACCTAGCAGGGTACATGTAATGTCCCATACAGCAGCAGCCACAACTGACTATGGCAATAGGTGTTGCATTGGTTGTGAAGGCCCTCATGGAATTCCTACGTACAGGTATGCTGACACACAGACACTGATATACTCAGTCATGCACACGTACACATGTGTCAGTACAGGGGTGCATCGCTGCAGGTGGTCATAGCTGGGTAACTAGCTATTGTCCAAGGGGAAATGGGTTGTGTAGGGGTTGTGTGTACAGTGGTATCCTGCCACCTGCCAAGTGACAGCAGGCAATCTATTGACAGACACTACTGTGGTGACCCTCAGGGTGAGAATGACATGCATCAGCCAATCCTCCAGGTGCCTCCTGCACATGGCCACTGAGGTGATCAAGTTGATATGTATGCAACATGCATTACAACACATGGTTAGTGTCTGTGATGGAGACCTGTACTCAAGCATGTTCTGTTGACTGTGGTAGTGTAGTGGGGGTACCCGTGGCATGTAGTGCATACAGGGTGACATCTCCTATATTTGGTACTGCTTACACAGCTAGGCAGACATATGAGTGTCAATCAAGCTTAGGTTGCCTGTACATATCCCAGCTGGATACCTGCCATCTGCACATCTGTACAGGGACTAACAGTCATCAGCTTGGCAAGTAGCTATGCAGTAAGATGAGTGTTTTGACAGATATACTTTGACAACAATATGTATGCCATAACTACATGTCAGAAGCCCTCACTAACATGTGCTGTACAAATAGTAGTCTACAGTTACATTCCACATGTCGGATCATTACCCAGTAAGGGGTATATATTGTGACACAGCTCACACACCAAGGATACAACAGGGAGGCCTCAGTGTCCACCTATGCCTGCATGTGTGCCCATTGTCAGTACTACATTTAGCACTCTACTCTTGCCTGGGTAAGCACTGTCAACAGTAGTACTGCCATGATACACTACATGCCAGTGTGACAGCATGTACCCTGGGCTACTACCCCTGTATGTAACACATTCACATGGATAACAGTGCTGTATAGGTCTCATATACATCTGTGTCCCACACATGACACTTACACCCCTTGCAACTGTAATGACAGCACATGTGTGCATGTATTGTACATGACATTACATACACTTATTACAGATATCATTACCCTGCTATGTTATCAGACTGGGTATTGTGACCTGGTTACCAGGGCTAAGTCATGCTTAGCAGGTATCAACATTGCTCCAATATAATAGCTAAGCTGCTTTGGGCGCTGGTAAGCAAAGCCTACACTGTGCAAGCACATGTACATTTACCCATAGCTTAGCACCACTTAACTTTGTGCAAACCCACGCAAACATACTTAAAGTTGCTCAAAACTCCCTTAACCACTCTGTGTCCAACAACCCTTGTTCTGGCCATCAACAAAATGAACAGCCCTTGCAGGTCTTAAACCCAGGACCCTGTACACTACAGTCACAACACTTAACCACTACGCCATGACCACTGTGAGACAGCTGTATCTTTGCCAATATAGCTTTCAATACACATATTGAGTAGTATTGAACAATTGCCTTTACTTCCAAAATTGTGCTGCCCTTGCTATTAATATGACTGTTGCATCGCATATATTGTTTTATCATAATGTACACATAGCAGATACATATGGTGAGATACATCTGGGAGGGTATACACAACCGTGAAGTTTACACATGACAGAATTATGGTTATATACATATAATAGGTCAATATATGTCTACATGTACATACACATGTATACTCATACATGTCTGTATACACATCTGTATAGTGCAACATATATGTATATATATAGATATATGTATATATAGCTATATATGTATGCACATCCTATTTGTACAGATATGCCTAGTTATGTTGGTATATATGTAGATATCTATAACTATATGTGCATACATGTCTATTCTGATATACCTACTACTGTCAATATATATGTAGATATCCATACATATATGTGCATATGTATCTCTATCATTATATGTCTACACATATACAGATAGAGATACAAATAGAGATACATATGTGCATATGTATCTCTATCTGTATATGTGTAGACATATATTGCTCTGTATATGTATATATCTGAGTGTTTATATATATATATATATATATATATATATATATATATATATATATATATGTACATATACATATTCATCTATGTATGTCAATATGTATATGTGTGTATCTCTATATAGATATATGGATAATTTTATATATATATATATATATATATATATATATATATATATATGTATATATATATATATATATATATATATATATATATATATATGTTCACCATATGTCCTGAACATGGAATGGAACCCTACCTCTGCCACAGTAGTCCCAAACTCTTAGTGCAAGGGGATGTCAGATATGTATTGCAGGTATATTTGTAGACTATTGCTACTGCACTAGGGATTGTCTTCACAGACATGGTGTGTGTGGGAGGTCACATCTGCTTTTAACATGTGTGCCATTGGCTACTGACAGACATCCTAAGGACATCATAGTACAATACCACTGCTAGCACATTAATGAACCTGTGGACTACAGCAGAGATACGGCTAATATATGTGGACAGTCTGACATAGGTTCCTAGATAGAGGTTCATAGGTTAGTACTAAGCTAACTGCCCTTGCGAGCCATTTTAAGCCTAGCCAATTGTCCCTTGTGAGACTCAAACCCTGAACCTTGTGTTTGTAAGGCAAACACCTTAAACATTAGGCCACCCTCCCAACCATGGACAGTCCAGAGATATACACAGAACCCCTTAGTGCAAGACATGTGGACCAAGCCTGACAATGTGGATGTTAGTCATGTAGATGAGCATATCACGTAACTACTGGTATACATTTGCCCCTATAGGTTATGCATTCACACACCCCTGTCTGTCTTGACACATAATAACCACTGGTACAGAGGTGCCATGGCCACATACTACCCACTAGTTAGTGACATACATCTGTAAAGCATCCCACTGCTTTGTCTGACATACATGACTGATATGGTGGCCCAGCAGTAGTACATCTGGCAAGTATCTGGACATGACATCTCACTGGGTAAGTACACTAAGCTGCTAGGCATGTAGCAAAGCACTGTGCAGGCTACAGGCAGACTGGCTCAACACTGGCCTACATTTCCTATGGCGGAATACACATGTACCTGCATATATAGCAGGCTCTAAAGGCATGTCACAGCACAGAGTAACAGACACCTGTGTGAAAGTGCATAACCACAACCAATGTGAACGCTGCCACAGCCACATATGGTAAGCTAGCGTAATATTACAGTATATGGACTATCTGTTCAACACCATCCTCATATGTGCCACTCACACACAAACCCTACATATACTTGACCACTACACAGTGTGATCTGATGCCTGTCTGTGGTATGGGACATGTGTATGCTTGGCCCTACAAACATATAAGCCGATAGGGTAACATACAGTGGAGCAGCATGTAACATCAGATAGAACAGGACCAAGAACGATGACATCTACCACAGTCTGTACACAGGCCAAGGTATATATTAACAATACACACACTGTCGACAATCACCATAAGTACACAGACCACAGTGCTGTACACACATCCACAGAATGTCCAGGTTATGACATCAAATATAACCCCTACTATACATAACATGTGTAGCAGTCTGATATCTCACTGGCTTGTTATCAGATATGATGTCAATAAATATGGTGTACAGCACATATGCACCTCTTACTCATGACATATGTACAAAGGTTGACAGACAGGTCTATATTATAACATCAAAGTTTCAAAACTTAGAATGTTATAACATCAAACCCAAAACCACGAAAGCTGAAAACCACGAAGACTGAGAGCAGCAATTTTTTTTCCCTGGGAAAAAATTGCTGTTCAAGTACAAAACACAAAACACACAAACACTACAAACTATTTCTTATGTGGGGGGCTTTGCACCCCAAACCCCCCAACATGGGAAGCTGTGCCCCTCACACTCTTCCTATTTAAATATACCGACTCCAAGATCACAGCACAGTGGAGAAAATAGTGAAGCTGTGGAAATGGCCCCCTGAATTGTTTCCCTGGGAAAGAATTTGATGTTCCACGGCTTTGACATTGTCAGTCTTCGAGGTTTTTGGTTTGATGTTCTAACATTCAAAGTTTTGACACTTCAATGTTATGACATAGAACCTTGACAGAGTTGTGGCTGGAGGCTCAAACACAGGGCCAATATTGACATGTTGCTATGATAACCTCATACATTTACTGTTGTAACATGATTTATTGCAACATATGTCCTATGAGGGATATGAAGTCAGTAACTCTCACGGCTGTCACCATCTACTGACTGCAATCCTCACACTACCTTCTGCAGTTCACAGACAGGTGTTCCTTGGGTAACACAAGAAACCAAAGGCACCACACACTGCCCAGTCTGCATATGGCCCTACAGATAGGGGTTTCCTCATAAAAATAGCACTGACATGAAAAGTATTAAAACATGTAGGACAGCCATATCCACACACACCCTGTTAAACCAACATTACTCCAAATGCAGTATAGCAGCACTTACAGTCTGTAGTCAAGTCAGGCACATCCCCCTCCTGTGTGTTGGCCTGTTTCCACAGTATATGTTGTTAGAGGTAAATCCCCAATCCATCTGTGATGTTGTTTTCCAAACAACAGATCTAGTTTCTGCTCACAGTGAATGAAAAGGCCCAACACCAACATGATGTTCCTAGATATTGGAGTGTGTTTCCATGGAACTGTCTCTGGGAATGTTACCACAGCTGTTCCACATGCAATCAGCTAGAAGAGGGCTGAATTCATGCAGAGGCCATCAGATGATCATGAGCATCACTTACAATACACATGCTGCTGCCTAAGCAAAGCAGGTGTAATTCTCCACATCCACCAGAGAGGGAGTGAGATAGGCAGACAGAGTCAAAGATAAGTCAGAGAGAGGTGGGAGAGTAAAACTTAAGCATGTTTGTGTCACACACTTACCAGTACAGGGTATCAACCCCTGACTATGTATTTCTATCCCATGTCTATGTAGTTATTGGATACGCCACATAGGTTACATGCTGAGGACCCCTCCAAACGTATATGTGATGGTGAGCAACATCTGCAACAGTGATATGGTAGCTGTATGGTAGGTGTAGTACATGTGCCTGTCCACATGAACAGGTGTCAGTGAGAATACAGCCACACTATCACAGGGACCAACACACATTGACACACTTGGCAGGGTCAGGAATACAACTCATCACTAGTTAGATTGCCACAACACAGTACTGTGCAGGTATCACATGCACCACAGGGGTTATACGGCAGTTATATGGGCAAAGGGTAGGTGTAGGTGTCTGACATCAGACAGCATGCTTCAGTATGCCAATAGGGGTTGTAGTGAGTGTGAATGTGGTCATAGGCGTCATACACCACACACACAGACACAGGGTGGCAGTACTGACATGCATGGGTGCATTGCTTCACGGGTGTGTAGTGGTCAACTGTGCCAGACAGCTATCAAGGCTAGGTGATGGGCACACCTTGGCATCAGGCCACATGACAATGATCTGCAGTATGGCTTAGAGGTGCAGTGTCTGGATTTGCCTACACAGGTGGGTATTGTATTCACCATCTAGTCACCTGGGTAACTATTGTGTGTGGCCATTGCTGTGCATTGTTTGCCATGTATGTGTTCCTTAGTCCATGACATGGATGGTGTCTGGGATGTGCATACCACCCACATGCATGTACAGTGACATGTGGAACTGTACCTGGGGTGTATGGCCCATGTTGTGTACACAGATTGTTATCATCAGATGTGCCAGTCCTGACCTCATGTGGCAGAAACTGTTAATGTACAGCAGGTTAACCCTGCACCTATATTGATAGCATGATACAGGTATTCCCTGGTGTCAGTGTCATCTGTCCATACAGGGCATGGGTTTCAGGCATGGTATGTCCTATGTGGGTCACATTTGATGGCACCACAGGTTTTGCAGGTGTCCACTGGGGAACATAGGGAAGGTGCACTGACTGCATGTACATGCCTAATGGACAGGGTGCCATGCCCTCTGTAGTCACTGCAATCCCACCATGGTTACTATCAGTGGGCAATATGCAGGATACTACCAACATAGCGGTTATTGCCTAGGCTAGTGTGTGTGTTTATGAGACATGGGTTGAGAGTGTTCTTAGGGTAATACATGGGTTGCTAACTTTGTTTGCCTGGCCTTGATATCACATGTAGGGATATGGATTTGCATGCCAGCCTCTCAGCTATTTCACATCTGTTATCCCTGTATGGTGGACATTGTGACATATACTAGGGCCCCATATAAGAAATTTGCAAAACCCGCTCCACAGTGAGTCCAGTTGGTACACACTCACAGCCACCTCCTCACAGAATATGAATGACAAACCCAGACACACACACACCTGCCATGTCTGGGATTAGAACTCCTACCTAAACAGTTTAATACACTACAGCACTATGCAGGATGCGCCACACAGATTACTGGAGTACTCATTCCCCAAAGTTGTATTTCACAGTGAATGACATCAGCAGGATTGCCAAAGAAGGGCATTTGAATTGTAGTGAGTGTGACTAGCCTAAAAAGCATTGCTCCCTACACAGACATAGAAACACACACAAATACATCCAAAACTGCTATGCGTGGGAATAGAACCACTACCAGAGTTCTATATCACACTACAGAATTACACTGTTACAGGATGTGCCACAAAAATTACTGGAGTATTCCTTCCCCAAAGGTGTATTTCACAGTGAATGATATCAACAGGATTGCCAAGGTAGGGCATTTGAATTGTAGTGAGTGTGACTAGCCTAAAAAGCATTGCTCCCTACACAGACATAGAAACACAAAGAAATACATCCAAAACTGCCATGTGTGGAAATAGAACCCCACCAGAGTTCTATAGCACACTACAGCATTGCACGTTTATAGGACATGCCATGGAGATTAATGGATTACTCTTTCCCAAAGATGTATTTCACAGTGAATAACCAGCAGGATTGCCAAAGTAGGGCATTTGAATTGTAGTGAGTGTGACTAGCCTAAAAGGCATTGCTCTCTACACAGACAGAGAGACACACACACAATTTGGTATGTCTGGGATTAGAACCTCTACCTAACTAGTTCATCACACTACAGCAGTACGCAGTTATAGGACATGCCACAGAGATTGCTAGGCTACACCTTGCCAAAAGGTGTATTTCACAGTGAATGACATCAGCAGCCTTGCCAAAGCAGGACATTTCACAATCACTCTCTTCCACACTCCTATGTACATCTAATTTTGGCTTATTATAGTGTGTTGTCCTTGGATATATGTCTGCATTCCTATACACTGTGTGTGCAAAGCATGACTGGTGCATACTGAGGAGTGTATGCAATAACATCTGCAACTGCCAGATATGTATGGTCCACTTTTGTTTACAGACATGGGCTTCATTTGTTCACTGGATATTCACATCCCGACCCCACCTCCTGCCCAGAAAACCACAGTGAAAAACTTCTCTAAAGCAAATTTCACACTCCTCAAAACTGAGGTGGAATCCTTCAAAGCCCCCGGGCCTGTGGAAAATACGGCCCAGACCGCAGAATCCTTTATAAACGCATTCTATGAACACCTTCAGGAATGCATGGATCATGCGATCCCAAATAAAACCAAGACCCAATCCTCCAAAGGCAGACGTCCTGTCTGGTGGACCCCAGCCATAAACAAACTATACAATAGAAGGAGGAAGCTACTAAATGATAGAGCAAAATCCCAAAAGGAAGGCATCACTGATCAGTATTAGCAAAAAGCTACGGGCACTCATAAAATTGTCTAAGGCCAGCTTCGAGAGAAACATTGCACAGGACACTAAGGATAATCACAAGGCTTTCTTTAGTTATGTTAGGAACCTGGGTGGTAATTCCCAGATATGCTCAGAATTAGTCCAAAATGACAAAAAATACACTGAACCCACAGACATTGCCAACATCCTAGCTGACAGGTTCAGTGCAAACCCCCCCCTCCCCACCAAAAGGGCAAATATCTATCCCAGCAGAGTGCTGCCCCCCTGACATCTCAGATGCTCATGTAAGAGCCCTCTCCAAAGCAAAAAACACAGCATCAATGGGACCTGACGGTGTCCCGGGCTGTGTCCTACATGAACTCCAAGAAGAGCTAAACCCAAACATAAAACTACTGTTCAATCTCAGCCTTACTACAGGATATGTGCCCAAAGAGTGGCGTACAGCAACAGTGGTCCCTCTCCATAAAGGTGGTGCCTCAACGGATCCTGGAAACTATCGCCCCATAAGCCTGACTAGCTTGGTCTGCAAAGCTATGGAAAGGATCATCATGGACCTCATAAATAAAAATATTGGGGACCTACAGACACTGGATCCTACCCAGTTCGGCTTTGTTAAGGGCAGATTCTGCCTCTTAAACCTGGTTGATTTCTTTGAAACAGTCACCAAGGCCATTGACGAGGGCAAGGTGGTCCACACAGCCTACCTGGACCTCGCAAAAGCCTTCGATACAATACCCCTGGCATTATAGATAAGCTCACCAGCTTAAATATAAACCCCTATGTCACTAGATGGATTGCAAACTGGCTCAAGGACAGAACCCACATGGTTAGAATTGCTGGAGCCATGTCAGACTCCAAACCAGTTACAAGTGGTGTCCCACAAGGCTCAGTCCTGGGACCTCTCTTGTTCGGTATATATTTCTCGGAGGTACAGGCCAACACGAAGGACTGCGGCTGACCAAGTTCGCAGATGACTGCAAACTGGCCATAATCGACTCACCAGCTGACACAAGCATCCTCCAAAGGGCCTCATAGAAACAGACAACTGGTGCCAGAGCCATGGCCTCAAGCTAAATGCCAAAAGTGTATAGTCATCCCCTTTGGCAAAACAAAGTGCCCACAAATTACCACATAGGTGGTAATCCATTAAGTACAGAAGACGTAATTAGGGACCTGGGGACCCAAGTTGATAGCAATCTCTCATTTGACAACCACGTGGCCAAAGTGGTTAGAAAAACATTTTATATAGCCCACCTAATCATGAAGGGATTCACATCTAGATCAGGGGAGGTCATCGTGGCTCTTTACTCATCCCTCATCAGGCCCATAATTGAGAACAATGCCCCTTTTGGGATGTACCTTACCAGACACCTGCAGCAACTGGAAAGACCCCAAAAGTACCTCACCAAGAGGATCAAAGGGCTCAAACAGATGCCATATGCTGCCCGGTTAAAGAAACTCCAGCTCTACTCAGTGGCATACCGCCTGTTCAGAGGCGATCTGTGCCTGACATATAAAGCCATGTCCAACCCGGAATTAATGGACATGCTGCACCTTAGAAAATCCAAATCCCATCGAGCTACGCGCTCAAGAGACTTGAACCTCAGCACTGAAATAAATAGGACATGCTGGAGGGACAGATTCATAACCCAGAGGCTCCCTTCACTCTGGAATAAAATCCCAGTCCAGATTAGGCAGAGTCCCTCATTGACTCTCTTCAAGAGGAATCTTGTTGAGTGGATGGGAGATCATAGGTTTACCCAGGGTATCACTTCAGTGTCACTGTTAGACAGAGGCACGGTATACTAACCTCGAAAAATGTCATAGCAAAATAAATTTAAAATGGGTGGCAAAAGCCAAACACATTCTGGCTAGGCTTATAAATGCCCTAGGGCAGATAGCCTAGTATGAACCTATGAACCTATGAACCTAAGTGTGTGAGAATGCCCAGTATGCCCTTCTGTATTGAATGTGTGGATTGATTTCAGGTAGTTTGTACTCCATTGCAGAATTTTGTGTTGTACACCTACAGGTAGCAAACTGTTTGCGCAGGGTATTCATCGATCATTTGGCAATATGGGGACAAACTGTGCAGGGGATAGTGTGTACTGTAGATGATTGTGTCTGTGCTGCTTCAGCTGCATGGTACTGCTGTTAGCAGAGATATTCAGACATGTATATTATTATACACTGTGATGTTTTCTGTCCTCATGTACTGTCAGGTGGACATGTTTGCTCACAGTGATGTATTGGGGGACAAGGGTGACTGCAGCTGTCTCCGGTATTGTGGGCAGATGCCTACATATTCATGGTAAATTATGCCATTCTGGAGTGGGAGCTGCAGACACTTGCTGCTGGATCTGTGTATCTGGTTCAGCAACTTGGTACAGTGCTGGCAGAGGATCCCATACATGTACATTAATTGACATGACAGTATGGCCTTATCTTGCTGTGGCAATACCTCACAGCTGTACAGCTTTACAGAGGTTACCCAGAGGCAGGGGCCATGATTCAGGACATTACCCCTATTGTGGTGTATGGGCAGGTATGTAGCCACCCAGTTATGTGTTTGCAGCCAGGGATAGTGTGTGCACACAGCTTTGTGTCAGACCTTGCATATTTCATGCTGCCCATGCTCCCACCACCCCCTCTGTTATTCTATCCTCTTCCATACACTATTCATACATTCTCTGATACTTTCCCTAAGGTTATCACCTCATCACACCTGTGTGTTGGTGTTGGTCCACAGTTCATGCAGTGGGACATGGTGCACATGTTACTGTGGTTTGCCCATATGACCTTGCATATGGCTTATGTGGAGTGTTTTATGTTGTTATTTGGGTGTCCATGACATAACATGTATTGGCAGTACATGTGAGACACAAGCATGTGGCAGAGACCTGTGGGCCATTAGGTGTTTCTGTGGGCCAGATGTGGCAGGCCGTTGCATTCTGTCAGTCCTACAGTCTCAGACTACCATACAGTATATTCCTCTGGGGTGACAGGGTAGGTGTGCTAGGTGTTCGTGCCAATACCTTCTATCAGTCTTGATCAGGTGGTGTGGATGCTGGCAGGGTGCTACCTATGGCTAGGGACACACTTGCATAGGACACCTGCACTACATGCTGCATTCCTTTGCTATTCCCATATAAAGGTGGGGTCATATTGTACCCATTCCCCACTTTAGGGATACAACCAGAGAGGTACCTGTGGGTGGTGTTTGTGTGAGCTGGGTGCATGTGTGCTATGGACACTATTTACATCTGACACACAGATATGCATAGGGCATTCCAGTTATGCTGGCATGTGCAGGTACATCAACTGTTTCCCAATACATCAGTCCTACCACCTTTATGATCTGCACGTGTTTCGGCAGACAACACCGGTATCCCCTACTACAGGACCAGATAATGTGATGCATACCTGTATGTACAATTCCAAGGGTGTCTCCATTTCACAGTGACACAATATATACTGTATGTCTGGGGTACTTTTCCCTGTGTACTGCTTGTATATCTAGCCCAACAGCCATGCCATGTCACTCTTTGAGATGTTACACATATTACCACCATACATTTTCAATGGCTTACTGCTAGCATGTGTTATACTGGTGGGAATTGTCTTTGGCACTGCAGTTGTGAGGACTTGTCCCTGTCATCAGCAGTAGTGGGTAATGGCCACCAGGTCTTACCTCAACATGCATACATACTGACCACTCTCACACAATACGAAACACACACCAACCCAACACACACATACCTGCATATTGTGCAAGTGCTACAACCTATTTTGCTACCTTGGCCACCTCTGGGCATCTGTTCTCCACTGTTATTATACCTACACATACATGTTACTACATTTCTACATAGGGCTGTTGGGGGTACACCTGACTGTTACAACGTGTGTACATCAGATTGGGGGGCACACCACACCATTACTAGATTTCTAAATAGGTTGGGGGGGGCACACCTGACTGTTACTACATTTCTAAGTTGGGTTGGGAGAGCACACCTGACTGTTTCTACATTCCTACACAGGATTGGGGGAGGGGGCACACCTGACTATTACTACATTTCTACGCAGGATTGGGGGATGGGGCACACCTGTCTGTTTCTACATTTCTACACAGTGGTTGGGAGGGGGTACACCTGACTATTTCTACATTTCTTCGCAGGATTGGGGGTCACACCTGATTGTTTCTACATTTCTACACAGGATTGGGGGGCACACCTGACTATTTCTACATTTCTTCACAGGATTGGAGGGGCACACCTGACTGTTTCTACAATTCTACACAGGATTGGGGGCTGCACACCTGACTGTTTCTACATTTCTACATAAGATGGGGGAGGCACACCTGACACTTTGTACACATTTGCTATGACTGTACTGGTATGTCAGGTACTCCATTTCATTCTGTATTCTAACCTATCATGCTGACTAGTGGCATATCAGTGTACTACAGGTCTTAGCTTTGATTGACCTACATATTAGTTTCTGACTTTCTAACCTTCAGAACTAACATCCCATTGCCTGACCTGCTGTAGTCTGTGCAGGCCTCGGAGGGTTACCCATAGGCATCATTCACAGGCCATAGCACAGCCTTTGTTTGCATTTGTCTACACCTGTCCAGCTGGCTGAGACTGTTGTTGGGTATGTGTACCTTCCTAACTGATATGTGTGAGGCATATGGACACACATGAGTCCCAACACATTTCCTGCAGTGGGCTTTGTTGCCCTGTATAGTACTGGCTACTATGGTGACACCAATATTTGTTACAGATCTCATGGTGCCACTATAGGTGTCTACTATCTGCTGGACTACCATTCAGCCACCCAATTCCCTTGCATGCTCACATCCATACCATATATACAAGTAACAACACATTCTACTCCATTCGGCAATTAGTAGGTTGAGTGACTTACCTTGGGGGTGTCCCAGTATTGAATGTGGTACTGCAGGGCTGCCTATGTTGGATGCACATAGTACACTCCCTAAACATGGTTGAGCACAGGTAGTGTTATGTTTGGCATCCCTTTTACTGTATGTGCGAGGTAGAAAGAGGTGTCATTCCCTGGGTCCCTCCTGTGTCAGTGCATGTACTATGCGTTGCTTCTTTGCCAAGGCCAGGGCATACTGGGAATGTCTCCTTCTGCTTACTGGATCAGGCTCAGGTTGTTCCTCCTCTGTGTCACTCTGTGCCTGTGCAGGCCTCGGCAATGGTGGGGGCTGTGTGGCCCTGCCCCATGCTGTTCCTGCTGCAGTTGTTTCTGCAGGATCATATTGTGTAGCATGGCACATACGATGACAATTTGGGTACATGTAGCTGGTGAGTACTGCAAGGCTCCACTGGATGTATTCTGGCACCAGAACCGTGACTTAAGCATCCCAAACACATGCTCTATTATAATTCTGGTCTGCGCGTGTGCTTCATTATGGCGTTCTTGTTCGGGTGTGTGTGCATTTCTGATGGGTGTCATCAGCCACAGCTCCAGTGCGTAACCAGCATCCCTCACTAGCTGCCTGTAAGGGATGTCCCCATTGGCAAATCTCTCGTACAGCTGCATCAGATGCCAGATGTGGGAATCGTGATAGCTTCCAGGGCAGCCAACACACACATTATTATGCCCTGGGCATCGCACACGACCTGGCAGTTGATGGAGGGGAAGCCCTTGTGGTTGATGTAGATGCTACCTCACTCACCTGGTGGTGCTTTGATGCATATGTGTATACAGTCTATAGCATCCACTACCTCAGGGTATTCTGCTATTTGGTGGAATAGTTGCATATTGCTGGCCAATGCCTCACAGGTGTTGGGGAAATATATGTGCTCACTGGAATGTGCTGATATGGCATCCAGGAACTGGTGGAGTACCCTGGATGCTGATACCTGTGAGATCCCCATCATATCCCTAGGTAGCCTTTGGAAGGTACCTGTAACTAATATTCTTAGGCCTACACATACCTTGGTATCCACTGGGATGGGTTCCCCTCTGTTATTTCTGTGTGTCAGTTGTGGCCTGCACAACTCAACAGTTTGCTGTAAGAGGTCCCTGTCCACCTTATAGTACTCCACTATTTCCAGCTCATGTTGCCCCTGGTAGGTTACCCTGGGTCTGTACACTCTTCTCAGTCTCCTCACTGTAGGTTGGTCAACAGCATTCACATCCTCACCACCCTCAGTCTCTTTCACATGTTGTTGTATGATAGCTATTACAGCCCCTATCATTTTGATGTTTTGTTTGTTAAAAATTCCCGGCTTGTATACATCGGTGGTGTGGAGTATGGGAAAGTACAGATGGAAAGGTATTTGCATGGTTTATAGTAGTGTTCTGGGCTGGGCTGGGCTGGTCTGCTGCCTGTGTAATTGGCTGATTCTGATACATTTCACCTGCCAACTATGCTAGTTCTCCTAGATTACCTTCCTACTGCTGTTTTCCCTTCCCATTTCCTTCCTGTTTAAGTCCGGGGGTTTGCCTCACAAACACAGTGCTCAAATGTGCACAGAGCTGCTATTTCCTGGTTTACTTTTTTTTTCCCTTTAAAACCCGGCTTAGGCAATGTAAAGAGTGCTAGGCAGCTTCAGACTCACCCCCTTGCTTAGTTGTGCTAAGCTAGGAGCAAACCCAAGTCACAGGGCTCCAATCCGCTTACAGTATGCCTGACACACACCCCTATGATGTCAGCTAACTCCTAGGCTTGCATCAAGCTATTCCTGCTCTTACACTGTTGGGAGCTGCCTAGCATGCAGGGGAAATCTGGGATTCACTATCATTCCCCTCATTTGCACAGGATTGCCTGCTAATGCATAGTTACATGTCACACACTGAGCCTCCCCCCTTAGCCACCACTATTCACTGGCCATGTTGTCTTCTACTTGCCAATGAGTATAATGGAAAAATAGTGATTTTGGTTAGAATGCTTATTTAAGGTATTTTTTCCTTATTTTCCCATGATCCCATTTGCGCGCTGCTGCCCTATTCTTAAAAGCCGAGATCGGCTAAAAAAATAAAAGATGATTTTTTTTTTTGCAAGTGATTTCCATGCCAATGGCCTTATAGTTGGTCATTGGCATGCTTTATACATGATATCCACCCTTTATTTGGAGCTGTCATGGCTCCATTTTGTAATTTGCAGAAATGTACTCCGTTACTGGCAGAGTGCATTTCTGCAGATTACACTAGTCTTGCATGGCTGGTTTCCAGCCGGATTGCAAATTCACCTCATTTTCATGGATTTCTCCTGAAAATGTGGTAATTTGCATACAGGGGCTGAGTCTGTGCAGGACTAGTGCAGGACCGCTCGTGCACACCCCTACAGGTTATTCCTGGATTGCACGGCAGACATATTGCCTGCTGGAGCTCCTGCACTAGTCCTGTATGCCGTGCAGGGCATGCAGAATACAGGGGTTCATCTTTTGGTTTGAATTTGCCTCTCCTTAATGATTCCTGCATTCAATCCTGATTAACATGAAGCTGTTCCAGGAGTTTTCTGTACTTGCAACTATATTTATGCATTTTCCACATTTCTTGCCTTCTCATCTGATCCTTCACCTTATATTCTTTCTTTTGTTTCTTGGCACATTCAGTTGCTGCCTGATTTTTATCTACTTCTGATTTGATTTCCATTCCTGGTTGACACGGATATGCTTCTTCTCGACTAAGCAGGGAAGTCATCTTAGATTTATTCTCCTCATGTTTCAAAACTTTCACTATGATTGGGTCTTGTGAAGTCAGCAGCTATGTATGCAGTCCCATGATTGCAGATCTATACATGTAATCAATTTTAAGGAGGTCCATACCTCCTTCGGAACAGAGAATATATAATCTTGGTATGCACTGATTTTTATAAATCATTTGATAGGCATGAAGCATCCTTTTGTTTTTCTGTCGAACCTATCCAACACCTTTTGGAGCCAGTCAGTCACTCCAAAACTGTACGTTTGAACAGGAAGAGCAAATTTGTTTATAGCTTGAACTTTGTTCCTAGCTGCCAATGCTGTTTTCAGAATTAATTTAAGTCTTCCAAAATATTCCTTACTAAGTTTTATTCACATTTGTTCATGTTTTATTGTAGATCTTTCATCAGTTCCCAAATATTTATACACTCCCTCTTGCTCATATTCTTTTAAATCACATTCTTGTTAAACTGATATTTTCTTGGTGCTACACCTTTCCTGCTTTAAAGGTTTCTTTTGCACATTTATCAAAGTCAAATGACAGTCCTATATCATCTGAGAAGGTTTTGACAACTTGCAGTTGTGCTTTCAGTTCCTCATCTGATGAGCTATGTAGTTTTAAATTATTTACAAAGAGAAGATGAGAAGTCTTTACACTGTTTTGCCTTCTGGGAGCCAAATTATAGCCATGACCTAATCTGTTAAGCAGACAGCTTAATGGGTTCAGGGCAAGGCAGAAGAGCAGTGGGGACAAAGAGTTACCCTGGAATATCACCCTTTGAATTTTTATCCCTGGAATAATAATTTGTCCTTTATCATGGCTTAACTGGCAAGTGGTTTGCCACAATTTCATGGTTGCTGTGATGTAGTTTATCAGTGTAGGGTGTGTCACAATACAGTTGGTGCAGTATTGTGCTTACTTCTAATACTCCTAGTATATTTGAATTGGTAATTACCTTTAAATCATTTTCAAACTTACTCTTTTTTAATTTTTCCAACAACATATCTTCTGACATTTTTAAGTACTCTTTTATCCATGAATGTAGGATACTATCAAATGCTTTTTTTAGTCATTCCATGCCATACTTAGATTCTTTTCCTTTTTACAGTTCTCCACTATGACTTTATTTAACAACACATGATCCTTTGTTCCATATGACTTTCTTTTAGTACCCTTTTATTCTATTGTCATAATTGAGTTTTCTTCTAAAAGACTATAAACTCTGTCAGCATCAATTCCAGTGTATAGTTTATATGTTGTCTGAATGAAAATTATTTGTCTATAGTTTTTAGGGTAGCTTACAGGTTCACTCTTAAGAAGGAGCATTGTTTTTCCTGTTATTAACCAGGCTGGTGTCTGTTCAGGGTGCACATATAAACAGTTCTTATTCATGGCTAAATCTTCATACAAAGATGTTAATACCTTTAGCCAGAAGTTAGATACTGCATCTGGGCCTGGGATTTTTCAATTAGAGGCTTTTCTTAACTTTGTTTCAACCTCTCTGGCTGTTACCTCATCCCATTTCATATCCTGTACATTTGAACTTCTTATTCTTTCTCTAACTTCTTCTGTCCATTTAGTATCTTTATTATGTTCCACAGGATCTTCATAGATATTTCTCCAAAATCTATCTATTTCTTCTTTTTTTAGTGGTTTTTTCAATTCATTTTACCTTGTTTCCCAATTCTCTTTATAACTTTTTTGGGTCATCAAAAAATTGCTTATTTTGTACTTT
>NC_056729.1:1328096746-1328101746 GCF_019279795.1 Protopterus annectens | reverse complement strand
TGGGTTGTTTGTTTATGATAACTTGTTGCAGTTAAACTCTTTTTTCTAGTGGCTCCTTTAGCTGTTTAAAACTTTCATTTAAAGGCTCACTGCTGCTTTTCGGCTGTGAGTAACATTTCTGCAGTTTGTTCTAAGTAGTGGGGATATTTGTAGCATTTCCATATTCAGGCTTGTATTTGGGCCTAGTGTTTGTGGAGGCTGTGTGTCTGAGCACATAATTCAGGGACATCTTGTTTTAGCCAAAGCCATCAGGCATTTCAGTGAGAGAGAATTGTTTGAGGTCATTGGCTGACTGAGGTCTCCTGGACTACAGCTTAGACTAAGCACCTCATTGGTTCTTTTGAGATTTCTTTCTTAAAAGCTGTCTCAGGTTTAAACTTTCTGTTACTTAAGAAGCTCACTTGTGAGTGTTCAGCCATTTTACAGTGAGCTAATCGAAGGAAGGACACTCAGCAAACTCGGAGCTACAATATATAACATTAAGTATCCTGTTTTTTGTTTATTTTGTTCTTTATTTCTTTGTTGTTTATAGCACTTTGTGTACTGTGTATTTTTTCTAGCTAGTTTCACTGTGTGTGAGGTATTAACTGGAAATTGTCCACTCTTATTAAGCATCTGTTGGGTTGTTTGTTATGATAACTTGTTGCAGTTAAACTCTTTTTTTCTAGTGGCTCCTTTAGCTGTTTAAAACTTTCATTTAAAGGCTCATTGCTGCTTTTCGGCTGTGAGTAACATTTCTGCAGTTTGTTCTAAGTAGTGGGGATATTTGTAGCATTTCCATATTCAGGCTTGTATTTGGGCCTAGTGTTTCTGGAGGCTGTGTGTCTGAGCACATAATTCAGGAACATCTTGTTTTAGCCAAAGCCATCAGGCATTTCAGTGAGAGAGAATTGTTTGAGGTCATTGGCTGACTGAGGTCTCCTGGACTACAGCTTAGACTAAGCACCTCATTGGTTCTTTTGAGATTTCTTTCTTAAAAGCTGTCTCAGGTTTCAACTTTCTGTTACCTAAGAAGCTCACTTGTGAGTGTTCAGCCATTTTACAGTGAGCTAATCGAAGGAAGGACACTCAGCAAACTTGGAGCTACAATATATAACATTAAGTATCCTGTTTTTGTTTATTTTGTTCTTTATTTCTTTGTTGTTTATAGCACTTTGTGTACTGTGTATTTTTCTAGCTAGTTTCACTGTGTGTGAGGTATTAACTGGAAATTGTCCACTCTTATTAAGCATCTGTTGGGTTGTTTGTTTATGATAACTTGTTGCAGTTAAACTCTTTTTTCTAGTGGCTCCTTTAGCTGTTTAAAACTTTCATTTAAAGGCTCATTGCTGCTTTTCAGCTGTGAGTAACATTTCTGCAGTTTGTTTCCCACCCTCCCTCCCTGTTGGTATAGTGTTTTTATAGTTGGTGGCTTTGCAGTTGCCCGCACCTAGTGTAAATTTGATCTGGGACCCTCCTCCCAGTCTAGTGTCATTACCTCATTCTACCCAGTACAGGGAGAGCATTTGAGAAGGCCAATCAGCTTAGTTTCTGCTACTCCTTTCTCTCTTTCCTTTCTCTCTTTCCAAAAAAAAAAAAAAAAAAATGTATCTGCTTTTACTGTATTTGTGTTTTTTTCTACTTTATTTTGCATTTGCGTCATCTTAAAAGTACTCAATTGTATTTATTACTGCTTGGTGTAACTCATTCTAAGCCTTTTAGTTTAAGCACCTGGGCTTCAGACCAGTTTTACATTAGGAAGGTTTGTGGTCTGCACTGTAGTGGCAGAACAGGTAGCTTACATCCTTCTAAGTTGGGAACTGCTGATTGAGGGCTCAGTATCTGTTATTCTAAAAGTGTATTAATTCTGGTTTAAGCACTTGGGCTTGAGGCCAGTTATTTTACATTAAGAGGGTTCGTGTTCTGCACTCTTGTGGGAGGAGAGGCTGGACTCTGTCCTTCTGAGCTGGGAATTTCTGGTTAAAGCTTATAGTGCCTGCATATTTGAACTGCTTCTTACTGAAATTGGTACACCTCATTTGCTGTAGCATAGACTAGATCCAGGCCTGCTGAATCTAGCTTTGTTTGTATAACTTGAGCACTAATCCAGGCATTCTTTAAAGTATTCAGTTGTATTTATTACTGCTGGTAGTAACTTGATTAAAGTGTAGCTATCATTTCTAAGTCTTTTGGATTAAGCACTTGGGCTTCAGACCAGTTGTTTTACATTAGGAAGGTTTGTGGCCTGCACTGTGGTGGCAGGACAGGTAGCTTACATCCTTCTAAGTTGGGAACTGCTGATTGAGAGCTCAGTGTCTGTTATTCTAAAAGTGTATTAGTTCTGGTTTAAGCACTTGGGCTTCAGGCCAGTTATTTTACGTTAAGAAGGATTGCGGTCTGCATTCTTGTGGGAGGAGAGGCTGGACTCTGCCCTTCTGAGCAGGGAATTTCTGGTTAAAAGCTTATAGTGCCTGCATATTCTAACTGTTTCTTACTGAAATTGGTACACCTTGTTTGCTGTAGCATAGACTAGATCCAGGCCTGCTGAATCTAGCTTTGTTTGTATGCTTGTTGTTTGTTTAATTCCCTGAAATGTTAATTACACCTAAAACGCGGCATTTTAGCACTTCTGTGGATCCCTAGTGATATCTGCATTGCTTACTGTACTTATTTCCTTGTTTCACTTGAAAGAAAGTTACTGTTTGTCGTTTTTGCATTTAAGTTACCTGTAACACATTGCATTTAAGTTACCTGGCACTTGCTCACTAAAACAATTATATAAGTCAGCTCTAAAAAATTAAAAGCACTACACCCTCACAAACTCCCCTTGAGTACCTTGTTCCCCATTGGCCCTTTTATTCAATTAAAAAAGAATTCCCAATACTATTCTAGCATGTCCAAAGGTCAGTTGTCAATCTCCTCTCCGGTCCAGCTGGTGAATCTGGGAATCTTGAGGCAATGTTACAACTGCCTCATGTACACAGACAACCCTCTCCTCCTCCCAACAAATTCCAACACATGTGAGAGATGCAACCATATAGCCAAACTGAAGGCTAAGCTCTCTCAACTCAGTACTGGTGTAACCAGTCAGGAGGAGAAGGAAACCACACTCACTACAATTCCAGTCTCACATAGACCTACCACGACAACAAACCAAACACATAAACACAAAACACACAAAAACATACTCGGAGGCTCTAAATAAAAATCTGCCTAAGCAGCAGAGACCTCCAAAGCAGACACCCAAGCAACCGCTACCCCAAAACAAAACACGTGCAACACATAGCTCACAAAGCCAGTGTGCCGAACAGTCACAGCCCTTAAGGCTAAACAACACACCTGATACACTTGTAATAGGTGACTCTATCGTCAGACACACTGACGTCCCGCTCACCAGGCTGAACAAGGAGAAGGTCACGGTGAGCTGCCTGTCGGGTGCTAGGATCCGCCACATAACACAAGCACTCAGGTCACTCCAAGGCAAGTACAAATATGACTCGGTCATTGTCCATGCTGGTGTGAATGACCTGAGACATACCTCCCTGGACTACATGAAAAGAGACATAGAGGAGCTCTCTGAGCATGTAGCCCAGGCCGGTATGACCCTGACCTTGAGTAGCATCTTACCCTCACCAAGAATGATGCCACAATATGAAGACAAGATGATCAATTTCAACAATTGGCTTAAGTGTTGGTGTCATTCAAAGGGGATCCAATGCCTGTCAGCCTGGGATGACATGCTCGACAAGCCACGATGCTTCGCTAGGGACGGCTTGCACCTGTCACCCCTGGGCTTTCGGATATTGGCAAAGGCTCTTTCTACCCCCATAGTGCCTTTTTTAGGCAAGGCTCAAAAGACAAACCCACCTCCATAGGTATCACAAGGGATAAGAAACTAAGAGTAATGCTACTCAACGCCAGAAGTCTAAACCTCAAGATGCACGACTCAAACTCTCCTTAGCATGGAGAACATCGATATCTGTGCAGTAACAGAAACCTGGTTCAAGGCTCCCGAGAGCACCCCAGCACTACCAGGTTATACCTCATACCATGCTTTTCGGCCCCAAAACTTGGACCGAACCACAAAAGGAGGGGGAGTATCAATATTCGTCAAAGATACCCACACCTCCAGGTTGGTGGCACAGCAAGCATCAGAGACTATCCATGTGCAACTAACTGTGTGTAAAACTGCCTTCCAGTTTATAGCCTGCTACAGACCACCCTCCCAAACACAGGAACCCCACTTGGCCTTCCTGAGAATACTGGAAAATATGAAGGTCTCTCCAAACACCATTATATTGGGCGACTTCAACTACCCAAACATAGACTGGGAGCATTACTCTAGCTTCAACACCCTAGCCCAAAGGTTCCTAGAATTTATAAACTCAAATGCTATGGAACAACTTGTTACCACTCCCACAAGAGGGGAAAACATACTGGACCTGATCATCACCATCATGGGGACACTATGCTCCAGACCAGAAGTGTATCCCTCACTGGTAAGATCAGACCATAAACTAATCTCACTGGATATTCACATCCCGACCCCACCCCCTGCCCAGAAAACCACAGTGAAAAACTTCTCTAAAGCAAATTTCACACGCCTCAAAACCGAGGCGAAATCCTTCAAAGGTGGAAAATACGGCCCAGACCGCGGAATCCTTTATAAACGCATTCTATGAACACCTTCAGGAATGCATGGATCATGCAATCCCAAATAAAACCAAGAGCCAATCCTCCAAAGGCAGACGTCCTGTCTGGTGGACCCCAGCCATAAACAAACTATACAATAGAAGGAGGAAGCTACTACATGATAGAGCAAAATCCCAAAAAGGGAAGGCATCTCTGATCAGTATTAGCAAAAAACTACGGGCACTCATAAAATCGTCTAAGGCCAGCTTCGAGAGAAAATTGCACAGGACACTAAGGATAATCACAAGGCTTTCTTTAGTTATGTTAGGAACCTGGGTAGGAATTTCCAGATATGCTCAGAATTAGTCCAAAATGACAAAAAATACACC